>NW_026698947.1:0-61299 GCF_030435755.1 Ochotona princeps | reverse complement strand
GAGTGTGAAAACTGAGTTTCCTTGAGAGCTGCTTGGAAGCCTGATGGTGTGTGAAGTTAGTGAGCCAAATGGAGTTGTTCTCCCACAAGAACCACTCGGCTGATCCTTCTTCAATATGCCCTTCACCAACATGCAGTGTTTCCTTGATTGAATTAGCTCTCACACCAATATTTGCGTCTAGAGCCTTTGCATTGAGGGGCTATCTGAAAACGGCTGTGGCGCTGAAGTTGCCTGTGAATGTGGAGTTGGTGGCATGTGAAACCCGCATGTGGAGCATTCGTTTGTGTGGATGCTCTACCAGGTTCATTCCTAGATAATGCACTCAAAGGGCATTAAGCAGAGTGTGAAAACTGAGTTTCCTTGAGAGCTGCTTGGAAGCCTGATGGTGTGTGTAGTTAGTGAGCCAAATGGAGTTGTTCTCCCACAAGAACCACTCGGCTGATCCTTCTTCAATATGCCCTTCACCAACATGCAGTGTTTCCTTGATTGAATTAGCTCTCACACCAATATTTGCGTCTAGAGCCTTTGCATTGAGGGCTATCTGAAAACGGCTGTGGCGCTGAAGTTGCCTGTGAATGTGGAGTTGGTGGCATGTGAAACCCGCATGTGGAGCATTCGTTTGTGTGGGATGCTCTACCAGGTTCATTCCTAGATAATGCACCCAAAGGGCACTAAGCATAGAGTGTGAAAACTGAGTTTCCTTGAGAGCTGCTTGGAAGCCTGATGGTGTGTGAAGTTAGTGAGCCAAATGGAGTTGTTCTCCCACAAGAACCACTCGGCTGATCCTTCTTCAATATGCCCTTCACCCAACATGCAGTGTTTCCTTGATTGAATTAGCTCTCACACCAATATTTGCGTCTAGAGCCTTTGCATTGAGGGCTATCTGAAAACGGCTGTGGCGCTGAAGTTGCCTGTGAATGTGGAGTTGGTGGCATGTGAAACCCGCATGTGGAGCATTCGTTTGTGTGGGATGCTGACCAAGCTTCATTTCAGTCCTAGGCATACAAAGGGCACTAAGCATAGAGTGTGAAAACTGAGTTTCCTTGAGAGCTGCTTGGAAGCCTGATGGTGTGTGAAGTTAGTGAGCCAAATGGAGTTGTTCTCCCACAAGAACCACTCGGCTGATCCTTCTTCAATATGCCCTTCACCAACATGCAGTGTTTCCTTGATTGAATTAGCTCTCACACCAATATTTGCGTCTAGATCCTTTGCATTGAGGGCTATCTGAAAAGAGCTGTGGCGCTGAAGTTGCCTGTGAATGTGGAGTTGGTGGCATGTGAAACCCTCATGTGGAGCATTCGTTTGTGTGGGATGCTCTACCTGGTTCATTTCAGTCCTAGCCATACAAAGGGCACTAAACATAGAGTGTGAAAACTGAGTTTCCTTGAGAGCTGCTTGGAAGCCTGATGGTGTGTGAAGTTAGTGAGCCAAATGGAGTTGTTCTCCCACAAGAACCACTCGGCTGATCCTTCTTCAATATGCCCTTCACCAACATGCAGTGTTTCCTTGATTGAATTAGCTCTCACACCAATATTTGCGTCTAGAGCCTTTGCATTGAGGGCTATCTGAAAACGGCTGTGGCGCTGAAGTTGCCTGTGAATGTGGAGTTGGTGGCATGTGAAACCCGCATGTGGAGCATTCGTTTGTGTGGGATGCTCTACCAGGTTCATTTCAGTCCTAGCCATACAAAGGGCACTAAGCATAGAGTGTGAAAACTGAGTTTCCTTGAGAGCTGCTTGGAAGCCTGATGGTGTGTGAAGTTAGTGAGCCAAATGGAGTTGTTCTCCCACAAGAACCACTCGGCTGATCCTTCTTCAATATGCCCTTCACCAACATGCAGTGTTTCCTTGATTGAATTAGCTCTCACACCAATATTTGCGTCTAGAGCCTTTGCATTGAGGGCTATCTGAAAACGGCTGTGGCGCTGAAGTTGCCTGTGAATGTGGAGTTGGTGGCATGTGAAACCCGCATGTGGAGCATTCGTTTGTGTGGGATGCTGACCAAGCTTCATTTCAGTCCTAGGCACACAAAGAGCACTAAGCATAGAGTGTGAAAACTGAGTTTCCTTGAGAGCTGCTTGGAAGCCTGATGGTGTGTGAAGTTAGTGAGCCAAATGGAGTTGTTCTCCCACAAGAACCACTCGGCTGATCCTTCTTCAATATGCCCTTCACCAACATGCAGTGTTTCCTTGATTGAATTAGCTCTCACACCAATATTGGCGTCTAGAGCCTTTGCATTGAGGGCTATCTGAAAACGGCTGTGGCGCTGAAGTTGCCTGTGAATGTGGAGTTGGTGGCATGTGAAACCCGCATGTGGAGCATTCGTTTGTGTGGGATGCTCTACCAGGTTCATTTCAGTCCTAGCCATACAAAGGGCACTAAGCATAGAGTGTGAAAACTGAGTTTCCTTGAGAGCTGCTTGGAAGCCTGATGGTGTGTGAAGTTAGTGAGCCAAATGGAGTTGTTCTCCCACAAGAACCACTCGGCTGATCCTTCTTCAATATGCCCTTCACCAACATGCAGTGTTTCCTTGATTGAATTAGCTCTCACACCAATATTTGCGTCTAGAGCCTTTGCATTGAGGGCTATCTGAAAACGGCTGTGGCGCTGAAGTTGCCTGTGAATGTGGAGTTGGTGGCATGTGAAACCCGCATGTGGAGCATTCGTTTGTGTGGGATGCTCTACCAGGTTCATTTCAGTCCTAGCCATATAAAGGGCACTAAGCATAGAGTGTGAAAACTGAGTTTCCTTGAGAGCTGCTTGGAAGCCTGATGGTGTGTGAAGTTAGTGAGCCAAATGGAGTTGTTCTCCACAAGAACCACTCGGCTGATCCTTCTTCAATATGCCCTTCACCAACATGCAGTGTTTCCTTGATTGAATTAGCTCTCACACCAATATTTGCGTCTAGAGCCTTTGCATTGAGGGCTATCTGAAAACGGCTGTGGCGCTGAAGTTGCCTGTGAATGTGGAGTTGGTGGCATGTGAAACCCGCATGTGGAGCATTCGTTTGTGTGGGATGCTCTACCAGGTTCATTCCTAGATAATGCACTCAAAGGGCATTAAGCAGAGTGTGAAAACTGAGTTTCCTTGAGAGCTGCTTGGAAGCCTGATGGTGTGTGTAGTTAGTGAGCCAAATGGAGTTGTTCTCCCACAAGAACCACTCGGCTGATCCTTCTTCAATATGCCCTTCACCAACATGCAGTGTTTTCCTTGATTGAATTAGCTCTCACACCAATATTTGCGTCTAGAGCCTTTGCATTGAGGGCTATCTGAAAACGGCTGTGGCGCTGAAGTTGCCTGTGAATGTGGAGTTGGTGGCATGTGAAACCCGCATGTGGAGCATTCGTTTGTGTGGGATGCTCTACCAGGTTCATTCCTAGATAATGCACACAAAGGGCACTAAGCATAGAGTGTGAAAACTGAGTTTCCTTGAGAGCTGCTTGGAAGCCTGATAGTGTGTGAAGTTAGTGAGCCAAATGGAGTTGTTCTCCCACAAGAACCACTCGGCTGATCCTTCTTCAATATGCCCTTCACCAACATGCAGTGTTTCCTTGATTGAATTAGCTCTCACACCAATATTTGCGTCTAGAGCCTTTGCATTGAGGGCTATCTGAAAACGGCTGTGGCGCTGAAGTTGCCTGTGAATGTGGAGTTGGTGGCATGTGAAACCCGCATGTGGAGCATTCGTTTGTGTGGGATGCTGACCAAGCTTCATTTCAGTCCTAGGCATACAAAGGGCACTAAGCATAGAGTGTGAAAACTGAGTTTCCTTGAGAGCTGCTTGGAAGCCTGATGGTGTGTGAAGTTAGTGAGCCAAATGGAGTTGTTCTCCCACAAGAACCACTCGGCTGATCCTTCTTCAATATGCCCTTCACCAACATGCAGTGTTTCCTTGATTGAATTAGCTCTCACACCAATATTTGCGTCTAGATCCTTTGCATTGAGGGCTATCTGAAAAGAGCTGTGGCGCTGAAGTTGCCTGTGAATGTGGAGTTGGTGGCATGTGAAACCCTCATGTGGAGCATTCGTTTGTGTGGGATGCTCTACCTGGTTCATTTCAGTCCTAGCCATACAAAGGGCACTAAACATAGAGTGTGAAAACTGAGTTTCCTTGAGAGCTGCTTGGAAGCCTGATGGTGTGTGAAGTTAGTGAGCCAAATGGAGTTGTTCTCCCACAAGAACCACTCGGCTGATCCTTCTTCAATATGCCCTTCACCAACATGCAGTGTTTCCTTGATTGAATTAGCTCTCACACCAATATTTGCGTCTAGAGCCTTTGCATTGAGGGCTATCTGAAAACGGCTGTGGCGCTGAAGTTGCCTGTGAATGTGGAGTTGGTGGCATGTGAAACCCGCATGTGGAGCATTCGTTTGTGTGGGATGCTCTACCAGGTTCATTTCAGTCCTAGCCATACAAAGGGCACTAAGCATAGAGTGTGAAAACTGAGTTTCCTTGAGAGCTGCTTGGAAGCCTGATGGTGTGTGAAGTTAGTGAGCCAAATGGAGTTGTTCTCCCACAAGAACCACTCGGCTGATCCTTCTTCAATATGCCCTTCACCAACATGCAGTGTTTCCTTGATTGAATTAGCTCTCACACCAATATTTGCGTCTAGAGCCTTTGCATTGAGGGCTATCTGAAAACGGCTGTGGCGCTGAAGTTGCCTGTGAATGTGGAGTTGGTGGCATGTGAAACCCGCATGTGGAGCATTCGTTTGTGTGGGATGCTGACCAAGCTTCATTTCAGTCCTAGGCACACAAAGAGCACTAAGCATAGAGTGTGAAAACTGAGTTTCCTTGAGAGCTGCTTGGAAGCCTGATGGTGTGTGAAGTTAGTGAGCCAAATGGAGTTGTTCTCCCACAAGAACCACTCGGCTGATCCTTCTTCAATATGCCCTTCACCAACATGCAGTGTTTCCTTGATTGAATTAGCTCTCACACCAATATTTGCGTTTAGAGCCTTTGCATTGAGGGCTATCTGAAAACGGCTGTGGCGCTGAAGTTGCCTGTGAATGTGGAGTTGGTGGCATGTGAAACCCGCATGTGGAGCACTGGTTTGTGTGGGATGCTCTCCAAGCTTCATTTCAGTCCTAGGCACTCAAAGGGCACTAAGCATAGAGTGTGAAAACTGAGTTTCCTTGAGAGCTGCTTGGAAGCCTGATGGTGTGTGAAGTTAGTGAGCCAAATGGAGTTGTTCTCCCACAAGAACCACTCGGCTGATCCTTCTTCAATATGCCCTTCACCAACATGCAGTGTTTCCTTGATTGAATTAGCTCTCACACCAATATTGGCGTCTAGAGCCTTTGCATTGAGGGCTATCTGAAAACGGCTGTGGCCCTGAAGTTGCCTGTGAATGTGGAGTTGGTGGCATGTGAAACCCGCATGTGGAGCATTCGTTTGTGTGGGATGCTCTACCAGGTTCATTTCAGTCCTAGCCATATAAAGGGCACTAAGCATAGAGTGTGAAAACTGAGTTTCCTTGAGAGCTGCTTGGAAGCCTGATGGTGTGTGAAGTTAGTGAGCCAAATGGAGTTGTTCTCCCACAAGAACCACTCGGCTGATCCTTCTTCAATATGCCCTTCACCAACATGCAGTGTTTCCTTGATTGAATTAGCTCTCACACCAATATTTGCGTCTAGAGCCTTTGCATTGAGGGCTATCTGAAAACGGCTGTGGCGCTGAAGTTGCCTGTGAATGTGGAGTTGGTGGCATGTGAAACCCGCATGTGGAGCATTCGTTTGTGTGGGATGCTCTACCAGGTTCATTTCAGTCCTAGCCATATAAAGGGCACTAAGCATAGAGTGTGAAAACTGAGTTTCCTTGAGAGCTGCTTGGAAGCCTGATGGTGTGTGAAGTTAGTGAGCCAAATGGAGTTGTTCTCCCACAAGAACCACTCGGCTGATCCTTCTTCAATATGCCCTTCACCAACATGCAGTGTTTCCTTGATTGAATTAGCTCTCACACCAATATTTGCGTCTAGAGCCTTTGCATTGAGGGCTATCTGAAAACGGCTGTGGCGCTGAAGTTGCCTGTGAATGTGGAGTTGGTGGCATGTGAAACCCGCATGTGGAGCATTCGTTTCTGTGGGATGCTCTACCAGGTTCATTTCAGTCCTAGGCACACAAAGAGCACTAAGCATAGAGTGTGAAAACTGAGTTTCCTTGAGAGCTGCTTGGAAGCCTGATGGTGTGTGAAGTTAGTGAGCCAAATGGAGTTGTTCTCCCACAAGAACCACTCGGCTGATCCTTCTTCAATATGCCCTTCACCAACATGCAGTGTTTCCTTGATTGAATTAGCTCTCACACCAATATTTGCGTCTAGAGCCTTTGCATTGAGGGCTATCTGAAAACGGCTGTGGCGCTGAAGTTGCCTGTGAATGTGGAGTTGGTGGCATGTGAAACCCGCATGTGGAGCATTCGTTTGTGTGGGATGCTCTACCAGGTTCATTTCAGTCCTAGCCCTATAAAGGGCACTAAGCATAGAGTGTGAAAACTGAGTTTCCTTGAGAGCTGCTTGGAAGCCTGATGGTGTGTGAAGTTAGTGAGCCAAATGGAGTTGTTCTCCCACAAGAACCACTCGGCTGATCCTTCTTCAATATGCCCTTCACCAACATGCAGTGTTTCCTTGATTGAATTAGCTCTCACACCAATATTTGCGTCTAGAGCCTTTGCATTGAGGGCTATCTGAAAACGGCTGTGGCGCTGAAGTTGCCTGTGAATGTGGAGTTGGTGGCATGTGAAACCTGCATGTGGAGCATTCGTTTGTGTGGGATGCTCTCCAAGCTTCATTTCAGTCCTAGGCATACAAAGGGCACTAAGCATAGAGTGTGAAAACTGAGTTTCCTTGAGAGCTGCTTGGAAGCCTGATGGTGTGTGAAGTTAGTGAGCCAAATGGAGTTGTTCTCCCACAAGAACCACTCGGCTGATCCTTCTTCAATATGCCCTTCACCAACATGCAGTGTTTCCTTGATTGAATTAGCTCTCACACCAATATTTGCGTCTAGAGCCTTTGCATTGAGGGCTATCTGAAAACGGCTGTGGCACTGAAGTTGCCTGTGAATGTGGAGTTGGTGGCATGTGAAACCCGCATGTGGAGCATTCGTTTGTGTGGGATGCTCTACCAGGTTCATTCCTAGATAATGCACTCAAAGGGCACTAAGCATAGAGTGTGAAAACTGAGTTTCCTTGAGAGCTGCTTGGAAGCCTGATGGTGTGTGAAGTTAGTGAGCCAAATGGAGTTGTTCTCCCACAAGAACCACTCAGCTGATCCTTCTTCAATATGCCCTTCGCCAACATGCAGTGTTTCCTTGATTGAATTAGCTCTCACACCAATATTTGCGTCTAGAGCCTTTGCATTGAGGGCTATCTGAAAACGGCTGTGGCACTGAAGTTGCCTGTGAATGTGGAGTTGGTGGCATGTGAAACCCGCATGTGGAGCATTTATTTGTGTGGGATGCTGACAAAGCTTCATTTTAGTCCTAGGCACACAAAGAGCACTAAGCATAGAGTGTGAAAACTGAGTTTCCTTGAGAGCTGCTTGGAAGCCTGATGGTGTGTGAAGTTAGTGAGCCAAATGGAGTTGTTCTCCCACAAGAACCACTCGGCTGATCCTTCTTCAATATGCCCTTCACCAACATGCAGTGTTTCCTTGATTGAATTAGCTCTCACACCAATATTGGCGTCTAGAGCCTTTGCATTGAGGGCTATCTGAAAACGGCTGTGGCCCTGAAGTTGCCTGTGAATGTGGAGTTGGTGGCATGTGAAACCCGCATGTGGAGCATTCGTTTGTGTGGGATGCTCTACCAGGTTCATTTCAGTCCTAGCCATATAAAGGGCACTAAGCATAGAGTGTGAAAACTGAGTTTCCTTGAGAGCTGCTTGGAAGCCTGATGGTGTGTGAAGTTAGTGAGCCAAATGGAGTTGTTCTCCCACAAGAACCACTCGGCTGATCCTTCTTCAATATGCCCTTCACCAACATGCAGTGTTTCCTTGATTGAATTAGCTCTCACACCAATATTTGCGTCTAGAGCCTTTGCATTGAGGGCTATCTGAAAACGGCTGTGGCGCTGAAGTTGCCTGTGAATGTGGAGTTGGTGGCATGTGAAACCCGCATGTGGAGCATTCGTTTGTGTGGGATGCTCTACCAGGTTCATTTCAGTCCTAGCCATATAAAGGGCACTAAGCATAGAGTGTGAAAACTGAGTTTCCTTGAGAGCTGCTTGGAAGCCTGATGGTGTGTGAAGTTAGTGAGCCAAATGGAGTTGTTCTCCCACAAGAACCACTCGGCTGATCCTTCTTCAATATGCCCTTCACCAACATGCAGTGTTTCCTTGATTGAATTAGCTCTCACACCAATATTTGCGTCTAGAGCCTTTGCATTGAGGGCTATCTGAAAACGGCTGTGGCGCTGAAGTTGCCTGTGAATGTGGAGTTGGTGGCATGTGAAACCTGCATGTGGAGCATTCGTTTGTGTGGGATGCTCTCCAAGCTTCATTTCAGTCCTAGGCATACAAAGGGCACTAAGCATAGAGTGTGAAAACTGAGTTTCCTTGAGAGCTGCTTGGAAGCCTGATGGTGTGTGAAGTTAGTGAGCCAAATGGAGTTGTTCTCCCACAAGAACCACTCGGCTGATCCTTCTTCAATATGCCCTTCACCAACATGCAGTGTTTCCTTGATTGAATTAGCTCTCACACCAATATTTGCGTCTAGAGCCTTTGCATTGAGGGCTATCTGAAAACGGCTGTGGCACTGAAGTTGCCTGTGAATGTGGAGTTGGTGGCATGTGAAACCCGCATGTGGAGCATTCGTTTGTGTGGGATGCTCTACCAGGTTCATTCCTAGATAATGCACTCAAAGGGCACTAAGCATAGAGTGTGAAAACTGAGTTTCCTTGAGAGCTGCTTGGAAGCCTGATGGTGTGTGAAGTTAGTGAGCCAAATGGAGTTGTTCTCCCACAAGAACCACTCAGCTGATCCTTCTTCAATATGCCCTTCGCCAACATGCAGTGTTTCCTTGATTGAATTAGCTCTCACACCAATATTTGCGTCTAGAGCCTTTGCATTGAGGGCTATCTGAAAACGGCTGTGGCACTGAAGTTGCCTGTGAATGTGGAGTTGGTGGCATGTGAAACCCGCATGTGGAGCATTTATTTGTGTGGGATGCTGACAAAGCTTCATTTTAGTCCTAGGCACACAAAGAGCACTAAGCATAGAGTGTGAAAACTGAGTTTCCTTGAGAGCTGCTTGGAAGCCTAATGGTGTGTGAAGTTAGTGAGCCAAATGGAGTTGTTCTCCCACAAGAACCACTCGGCTGATCCTTCTTCAATATGCCCTTCACCAACATGCAGTGTTTCCTTGATTGAATTAGCTCTCACACCAATATTTGCGTCTAGAGCCTTTGCATTGAGGGCTATCTGAAAACGGCTGTGGCGCTGAAGTTGCCTGTGAATGTGGAGTTGGTGGCATGTGAAACCCGCATGTGGAGCATTCGTTTGTGTGGGATGCTCTCCAAGCTTCATTTCAGTCCTAGGCATACAAAGGGCACTAAGCATAGAGTGTGAAAACTGAGTTTCCTTGAGAGCTGCTTGGAAGCCTGATGGTGTGTGAAGTTAGTGAGCCAAATGGAGTTGTTCTCCCACAAGAACCACTCGGCTGATCCTTCTTCAATATGCCCTTCACCAACATGCAGTGTTTCCTTGATTGAATTAGCTCTCACACCAATATTTGCGTCTAGAGCCTTTGCATTGAGGGCTATCTGAAAACGGCTGTGGCGCTGAAGTTGCCTGTGAATGTGGAGTTGGTGGCATGTGAAACCCGCATGTGGAGCATTCGTTTGTGTGGGATGCTGACAAAGCTTCATTTTAGTCCTAGGCAAGCAAAGAGCACTAAGCATAGAGTGTGAAAACTGAGTTTCCTTGAGAGCTGCTTGGAAGCCTAATGGTGTGTGAAGTTAGTGAGCCAAATGGAGTTGTTCTCCCACAAGAACCACTCGGCTGATCCTTCTTCAATATGCCCTTCACCAACATGCAGTGTTTCCTTGATTGAATTAGCTCTCACACCAATATTTGCGTCTAGAGCCTTTGCATTGAGGGCTATCTGAAAACGGCTGTGGCGCTGAAGTTGCCTGTGAATGTGGAGTTGGTGGCATGTGAAACCCGCATGTGGAGCATTCGTTTTTGTGGGATGCTCTACCAGGTTCATTTCAGTCCTAGCCATACAAAGGGCACTAAGCATAGAGTGTGAAAACTGAGTTTCCTTGAGAGCTGCTTGGAAGCCTGATGGTGTGTGAAGTTAGTGAGCCAAATGGAGTTGTTCTCCCACAAGAACCACTCGGCTGATCCTTCTTCAATATGCCCTTCACCAACATGCAGTGTTTCCTTGATTGAATTAGCTCTCACACCAATATTTGCGTCTAGAGCCTTTGCATTGAGGGCTATCTGAAAACGGCTGTGGCGCTGAAGTTGCCTGTGAATGTGGAGTTGGTGGCATGTGAAACCCGCATGTGGAGCATTCGTTTGTGTGGGATGCTCTACCAGGTTCATTTCAGTCCTAGCCATATAAAGGGCACTAAGCATAGAGTGTGAAAACTGAGTTTCCTTGAGAGCTGCTTGGAAGCCTGATGGTGTGTGAAGTTAGTGAGCCAAATGGAGTTGTTCTCCCACAAGAACCACTCGGCTGATCCTTCTTCAATATGCCCTTCACCAACATGCAGTGTTTCCTTGATTGAATTAGCTCTCACACCAATATTTGCGTCTAGAGCCTTTGCATTGAGGGCTATCTGAAAACGGCTGTGGCGCTGAAGTTGCCTGTGAATGTGGAGTTGGTGGCATGTGAAACCCGCATGTGGAGCATTCGTTTGTGTGGGATGCTCTCCAAGATTCATTTCAGTCCTAGGCATACAAAGGGCACTAAGCATAGAGTGTGAAAACTGAGTTTCCTTGAGAGCTGCTTGGAAGCCTGATGGTGTGTGAAGTTAGTGAGCCAAATGGAGTTGTTCTCTTACAAGAACCACTCGGCTGATCCTTCTTCAATATTCCCTTCACCAACATGCAGTGTTTCCTTGATTGAATTAGCTCTCACACCAATATTTGCGTCTAGAGCCTTTGCATTGAGGGCTATCTGAAAACGGCTGTGGCGCTGAAGTTGCCTGTGAATGTGGAGTTGGTGGCATGTGAAACCCGCATGTGGAGCATTCGTTTGTGTGTGATGTTCTACCTTGTTCATTCCTAGATAATGCACTCAAAGGGCACTAAGCATAGAGTGTGAAAACTGAGTTTCCTTGAGAGCTGCTTGGAAGCCTGATGGTGTGTGAAGTTAGTGAGCCAAATGGAGTTGTTCTCCCACAAGAACCACTCGGCTGATCCTTCTTCAATATGCCCTTCACCAACATGCAGTGTTTCCTTGATTGAATTAGCTCTCACACCAATATTTGCGTCTAGAGCCTTTGCATTGAGGGCTATCTGAAAACGGCTGTGGCGCTGAAGTTGCCTGTGAATGTGGAGTTGGTGGCATGTGAAACCCGCATGTGGAGCATTCGTTTGTGTGGGATGCTCTACCAGGTTCATTTCAGTCCTAGGCATACAAAGGGCACTAAGCATAGAGTGTGAAAACTGAGTTTCCTTGAGAGCTGCTTGGAAGCCTGATGGTGTGTGAAGTTAGTGAGCCAAATGGAGTTGTTCTCCCACAAGAACCACTCGGCTGATCCTTCTTCAATATGCCCTTCACCAACATGCAGTGTTTCCTTGATTGAATTAGCTCTCACACCAATATTGGCGTCTAGAGCCTTTGCATTGAGGGCTATCTGAAAACGGCTGTGGCGCTGAAGTTGCCTGTGAATGTGGAGTTGGTGGCATGTGAAACCCGCATGTGGAGCATTCGTTTGTGTGGGATGCTCTACCAGGTTCATTTCAGTCCTAGCCATATAAAGGGCACTAAGCATAGAGTGTGAAAACTGAGTTTCCTTGAGAGCTGCTTGGAAGCCTAATGGTGTGTGAAGTTAGTGAGCCAAATGGAGTTGTTCTCCTACAAGAACCACTCGGCTGATCCTTCTTCAATATGCCCTTCACCAATATGCAGTGTTTCTTTGATTGAATTAGCTCTCACACCAATATTTGCGTCTAGAGCCTTTGCATTGAGGGCTATCTGAAAACGGCTGTGGCGCTGAAGTTGCCTGTGAATGTGGAGTTGGTGGCATGTGAAACCCGCATGTGGAGCATTCGTTTGTGTGGGATGCTCTACCAGGTTCATTTCAGTCCTAGCCATACAAAGGGCACTAAGCATAGAGTGTGAAAACTGAGTTTCCTTGAGAGCTGCTTGGAAGCCTGATGGTGTGTGAAGTTAGTGAGCCAAATGGAGTTGTTCTCCCACAAGAACCACTCGGCTGATCCTTCTTCAATATGCCCTTCACCAACATGCAGTGTTTCCTTGATTGAATTAGCTCTCACACCAATATTTGCGTCTAGAGCCTTTGCATTGAGGGCTATCTGAAAACGGCTGTGGCGCTGAAGTTGCCTGTGAATGTGGAGTTGGTGGCATGTGAAACCCGCATGTGGAGCATTCGTTTGTGTGGGATGTTCTACCAGGTTCATTCCTAGATAATGCACTCAAAGGGCACTAAGCATAGAGTGTGAAAACTGAGTTTCCTTGAGAGCTGCTTGGAAGCCTGATGGTGTGTGAAGTTAGTGAGCCAAATGGAGTTGTTCTCCCACAAGAACCACTCGGCTGTTCCTTCTTCAATATGCCCTTCACCAACATGCAGTGTTTCCTTGATTGAATTAGCTCTCACACCAATATTTGCGTCTAGAGCCTTTGCATTGAGGGCTATCTGAAAACGGCTGTGGCGCTGAAGTTGCCTGTGAATGTGGAGTTGGTGGCATGTGAAACCCGCATGTGGAGCATTCGTTTGTGTGGGATGCTCTACCAGGTTCATTCCTAGATAATGCACTCAAAGGGCACTAAGCATAGAGTGTGAAAACTGAGTTTGCTTGAGAGCTGCTTGGAAGCCTGATGGTGTGTGAAGTTAGTGAGCCAAATGGAGTTGTTCTCCCACAAGAACCACTCGGCTGATCCTTCTTCAATATGCCCTTCACCAACATGCAGTGTTTCCTTGATTGAATTAGCTCTCACACCAATATTTGCGTCTAGAGCCTTTGCATTGAGGGCTATCTGAAAACGGCTGTGGCGCTGAAGTTGCCTGTGAATGTGGAGTTGGTGGCATGTGATACCCGCATGTGGAGCATTCGTTTGTGTGGGATGCTGACCAAGCTTCATTTCAGTCCTAGGCACACAAAGAGCACTAAGCATAGAGTGTGAAAACTGAGTTTCTTTGAGAGCTGCTTGGAAGCCTGATGGTGTGTGAAGTTAGTGAGCCAAATGGAGTTGTTCTCCCACAAGAACCACTCGGCTGATCCTTCTTCAATATGCCCTTCACCAACATGCAGTGTTTCCTTGATTGAATTAGCTCTCACACCAATATTTGCGTCTAGAGCCTTTGCATTGAGGGCTATCTGAAAACGGCTGTGGCGCTGAAGTTGCCTGTGAATGTGGAGTTGGTGGCATGTGAAACCCGCATGTGGAGCATTCGTTTGTGTGGGATGCTCTACCAGGTTCATTCCTTGATAATGCACTCAAAGGGCACTAAGCATAGAGTGTGAAAACTGAGTTTCCTTGAGAGCTGCTTGGAAGCCTGATGGTGTGTGAAGTTAGTGAGCCAAATGGAGTTGTTCTCCCACAAGAACCACTCGGCTGATCCTTCTTCAATATGCCCTTCACCAACATGCAGTGTTTCCTTGATTGAATTAGCTCTCACACCAATATTTGCGTCTAGAGCCTTTGCATTGAGGGCTATCTGAAAACGGCTGTGGCGCTGAAGTTGCCTGTGAATGTGGAGTTGGTGGCATGTGAAACCCGCATGTGGAGCATTCGTTTGTGTGGGATGCTCTACCAGGTTCATTCCTAGATAATGCACTCAAAGGGCACTAAGCATAGAGTGAGGAAACTGAGTTTCCTTGAGAGCTGCTTGGAAGCCTGATGGTGTGTGAAGTTAGTGAGCCAAATGGAGTTGTTCTCCCACAAGAACCACTCGGCTGATCCTTCTTCAATATGCCCTTCACCAACATGCAGTGTTTCCTTGATTGAAATAGCTCTCACACCAATATTTGTGTCTAGAGCCTTTGCATTGAGGGCTATCTGAAAACGGCTGTGGCGCTGAAGTTGCCTGTGAATGTGGAGTTGGTGGCATGTGAAACCCGCATGTGGAGCATTCGTTTGTGTGGGATGCTCTACCAGGTTCATTTCAGTCCTAGCCATACAAAGGGCACTAAGCATAGAGTGTGAAAACTGAGTTTCCTTGAGAGCTGCTTGGAAGCCTGATGGTGTGTGAAGTTAGTGAGCCAAATGGAGTTGTTCTCCCACAAGAACCACTCGGCTGATCCTTCTTCAATATGCCCTTCACCAACATGCAGTGTTTCCTTGATTGAATTAGCTCTCACACCAATATTTGCGTCTAGAGCCTTTGCATTGAGGGCTATCTGAAAACGGCTGTGGCGCTGAAGTTGCCTGTGAATGTGGAGTTGGTGGCATGTGAAACCCGCATGTGGAGCATTCGTTTGTGTGGGATGCTCTACCAGGTTCATTCCTAGATAATGCACTCAAAGGGCACTAAGCATAGAGTGTGAAAACTGAGTTTCCTTGAGAGCTGCTTGGAAGCCTGATGGTGTGTGAAGTTAGTGAGCCAAATGGAGTTGTTCTCCCACAAGAACCACTCGGCTGATCCTTCTTCAATATGCCCTTCGCCAACATGCAGTGTATCCTTGATTGAATTAGTTCTCACACCAATATTTGCGTCTAGAGCCTTTGCATTGAGGGCTATCTGAAAACGGCTGTGGCGCTGAAGTTGCCTGTGAATGTGGAGTTGGTGGCATGTGAAACCCGCATGTGGAGCATTCGTTTGTGTGGGATGCTCTACCAGGTTCATTTCAGTCCTAGCCATACAAAGGGCACTAAGCATAGAGTGTGAAAACTGAGTTTCCTTGAGAGCTGCTTGGAAGCCTGATGGTGTGTGAAGTTAGTGAGCCAAATGGAGTTGTTCTCCCACAAGAACCACTCGGCTGATCCTTCTTCAATATGCCCTTCACCAACATGCAGTGTTTCCTTGATTGAATTAGCTCTCACACCAATATTTGCGTCTAGAGCCTTTGCATTGAGGGCTATCTGAAAACGGCTGTGGCGCTGAAGTTGCCTGTGAATGTGGAGTTGGTGGCATGTGAAACCCGCATGTGGAGCATTCGTTTGTGTGGGATGTTCTACCAGGTTCATTCCTAGATAATGCACTCAAAGGGCACTAAGCATAGAGTGTGAAAACTGAGTTTCCTTGAGAGCTGCTTGGAAGCCTGATGGTGTGTGAAGTTAGTGAGCCAAATGGAGTTGTTCTCCCACAAGAACCACTCGGCTGTTCCTTCTTCAATATGCCCTTCACCAACATGCAGTGTTTCCTTGATTGAATTAGCTCTCACACCAATATTTGCGTCTAGAGCCTTTGCATTGAGGGCTATCTGAAAACGGCTGTGGCGCTGAAGTTGCCTGTGAATGTGGAGTTGGTGGCATGTGAAACCCGCATGTGGAGCATTCGTTTGTGTGGGATGCTCTACCAGGTTCATTCCTAGATAATGCACTCAAAGGGCACTAAGCATAGAGTGTGAAAACTGAGTTTGCTTGAGAGCTGCTTGGAAGCCTGATGGTGTGTGAAGTTAGTGAGCCAAATGGAGTTGTTCTCCCACAAGAACCACTCGGCTGATCCTTCTTCAATATGCCCTTCACCAACATGCAGTGTTTCCTTGATTGAATTAGCTCTCACACCAATATTTGCGTCTAGAGCCTTTGCATTGAGGGCTATCTGAAAACGGCTGTGGCGCTGAAGTTGCCTGTGAATGTGGAGTTGGTGGCATGTGATACCCGCATGTGGAGCATTCGTTTGTGTGGGATGCTGACCAAGCTTCATTTCAGTCCTAGGCACACAAAGAGCACTAAGCATAGAGTGTGAAAACTGAGTTTCTTTGAGAGCTGCTTGGAAGCCTGATGGTGTGTGAAGTTAGTGAGCCAAATGGAGTTGTTCTCCCACAAGAACCACTCGGCTGATCCTTCTTCAATATGCCCTTCACCAACATGCAGTGTTTCCTTGATTGAATTAGCTCTCACACCAATATTTGCGTCTAGAGCCTTTGCATTGAGGGCTATCTGAAAACGGCTGTGGCGCTGAAGTTGCCTGTGAATGTGGAGTTGGTGGCATGTGAAACCCGCATGTGGAGCATTCGTTTGTGTGGGATGCTCTACCAGGTTCATTCCTTGATAATGCACTCAAAGGGCACTAAGCATAGAGTGTGAAAACTGAGTTTCCTTGAGAGCTGCTTGGAAGCCTGATGGTGTGTGAAGTTAGTGAGCCAAATGGAGTTGTTCTCCCACAAGAACCACTCGGCTGATCCTTCTTCAATATGCCCTTCACCAACATGCAGTGTTTCCTTGATTGAATTAGCTCTCACACCAATATTTGCGTCTAGAGCCTTTGCATTGAGGGCTATCTGAAAACGGCTGTGGCGCTGAAGTTGCCTGTGAATGTGGAGTTGGTGGCATGTGAAACCCGCATGTGGAGCATTCGTTTGTGTGGGATGCTCTACCAGGTTCATTCCTAGATAATGCACTCAAAGGGCACTAAGCATAGAGTGAGGAAACTGAGTTTCCTTGAGAGCTGCTTGGAAGCCTGATGGTGTGTGAAGTTAGTGAGCCAAATGGAGTTGTTCTCCCACAAGAACCACTCGGCTGATCCTTCTTCAATATGCCCTTCACCAACATGCAGTGTTTCCTTGATTGAAATAGCTCTCACACCAATATTTGTGTCTAGAGCCTTTGCATTGAGGGCTATCTGAAAACGGCTGTGGCGCTGAAGTTGCCTGTGAATGTGGAGTTGGTGGCATGTGAAACCCGCATGTGGAGCATTCGTTTGTGTGGGATGCTCTACCAGGTTCATTTCAGTCCTAGCCATACAAAGGGCACTAAGCATAGAGTGTGAAAACTGAGTTTCCTTGAGAGCTGCTTGGAAGCCTGATGGTGTGTGAAGTTAGTGAGCCAAATGGAGTTGTTCTCCCACAAGAACCACTCGGCTGATCCTTCTTCAATATGCCCTTCACCAACATGCAGTGTTTCCTTGATTGAATTAGCTCTCACACCAATATTTGCGTCTAGAGCCTTTGCATTGAGGGCTATCTGAAAACGGCTGTGGCGCTGAAGTTGCCTGTGAATGTGGAGTTGGTGGCATGTGAAACCCGCATGTGGAGCATTCGTTTGTGTGGGATGCTCTACCAGGTTCATTCCTAGATAATGCACTCAAAGGGCACTAAGCATAGAGTGTGAAAACTGAGTTTCCTTGAGAGCTGCTTGGAAGCCTGATGGTGTGTGAAGTTAGTGAGCCAAATGGAGTTGTTCTCCCACAAGAACCACTCGGCTGATCCTTCTTCAATATGCCCTTCACCAACATGCAGTGTTTCCTTGATTGAATTAGCTCTCACACCAATATTTGCGTCTAGAGCCTTTGCATTGAGGGCTATCTGAAAACGGCTGTGGCGCTGAAGTTGCCTGTGAATGTGGAGTTGGTGGCATGTGAAACCCGCATGTGGAGCATTCGTTTGTGTGGGATGCTCTACCAGCTTCATTTCAGTCCTAGCTATACAAAGGGCACTAAGCATAGAGTGTGAAAACTGAGTTTCCTTGAGAGCTGCTTGGAATCCTGATGGTGTGTGAAGTTAGTGAGCCAAATGGAGTTGTTCTCCCACAAGAACCACTCGGCTGATCCTTCTTCAATATGCCCTTCACCAACATGCAGTGTTTCCTTGATTGAATTAGCTCTCACACCAATATTTGCGTCTAGAGCCTTTGCATTGAGGGCTATCTGAAAACGGCTGTGGCGCTGAAGTTGCCTGTGAATGTGGAGTTGGTGGCATGTGAAACCCGCATGTGGAGCATTCGTTTGTGTGGGATGCTCTACCAGGTTCATTCCTAGATAATGCACTCAAAGGGCACTAAGCATAGAGTGTGAAAACTGAGTTTCCTTGAGAGCTGCTTGGAAGCCTGATGGTGTGTGAAGTTAGTGAGCCAAATGGAGTTGTTCTCCCACAAGAACCACTCGGCTGATCCTTCTTCAATATGCCCTTCGCCAACATGCAGTGTATCCTTGATTGAATTAGTTCTCACACCAATATTTGCGTCTAGAGCCTTTGCATTGAGGGCTATCTGAAAACGGCTGTGGCGCTGAAGTTGCCTGTGAATCTGGAGTTGGTGGCATGTGAAACCCGCATGTGGAGCATTCGTTTGTGTGGGATGCTCTACCAGGTTCATTTCAGTCCTAGCCATACAAAGGGCACTAAGCATAGAGTGTGAAAACTGAGTTTCCTTGAGAGCTGCTTGGAAGCCTGATGGTGTGTGAAGTTAGTGAGCCCAATGGAGTTGTTCTCCCACAAGAACCACTCGGCTGATCCTTCTTCAATATGCCCTTCACCAACATGCAGTGTTTCCTTGATTGAATTAGCTCTCACACCAATATTTGCGTCTAGAGCCTTTGCATTGAGGGCTATCTGAAAACGGCTGTGGCGCTGAAGTTGCCTGTGAATGTGGAGTTGGTGGCATGTGAAACCCGCATGTGGAGCATTCGTTTGTGTGGGATGTTCTACCAGGTTCATTCCTAGATAATGCACTCAAAGGGCACTAAGCATAGAGTGTGAAAACTGAGTTTCCTTGAGAGCTGCTTGGAAGCCTGATGGTGTGTGAAGTTAGTGAGCCAAATGGAGTTGTTCTCCCACAAGAACCACTCGGCTGATCCTTCTTCAATATGCCCTTCACCAACATGCAGTGTTTCCTTGATTGAATTAGCTCTCACACCAATATTTGCGTCTAGAGCCTTTGCATTGAGGGCTATCTGAAAACGGCTGTGGCGCTGAAGTTGCCTGTGAATGTGGAGTTGGTGGCATGTGAAACCCGCATGTGGAGCATTCGTTTGTGTGGGATGCTCTACCAGGTTCATTCCTAGATAATGCACTCAAAGGGCACTAAGCATAGAGTGTGAAAACTGAGTTTGCTTGAGAGCTGCTTGGAAGCCTGATGGTGTGTGAAGTTAGTGAGCCAAATGGAGTTGTTCTCCCACAAGAACCACTCGGCTGATCCTTCTTCAATATGCCCTTCACCAACATGCAGTGTTTCCTTGATTGAATTAGCTCTCACACCAATATTTGCGTCTAGAGCCTTTGCATTGAGGGCTATCTGAAAACGGCTGTGGCGCTGAAGTTGCCTGTGAATGTGGAGTTGGTGGCATGTGATACCCGCATGTGGAGCATTCGTTTGTGTGGGATGCTGACCAAGCTTCATTTCAGTCCTAGGCACACAAAGAGCACTAAGCATAGAGTGTGAAAACTGAGTTTCTTTGAGAGCTGCTTGGAAGCCTGATGGTGTGTGAAGTTAGTGAGCCAAATGGAGTTGTTCTCCCACAAGAACCACTCGGCTGATCCTTCTTCAATATGCCCTTCACCAACATGCAGTGTTTCCTTGATTGAATTAGCTCTCACACCAATATTTGCGTCTAGAGCCTTTGCATTGAGGGCTATCTGAAAACGGCTGTGGCGCTGAAGTTGCCTGTGAATGTGGAGTTGGTGGCATGTGAAACCCGCATGTGGAGCATTCGTTTGTGTGGGATGCTCTACCAGGTTCATTCCTTGATAATGCACTCAAAGGGCACTAAGCATAGAGTGTGAAAACTGAGTTTCCTTGAGAGCTGCTTGGAAGCCTGATGGTGTGTGAAGTTAGTGAGCCAAATGGAGTTGTTCTCCCACAAGAACCACTCGGCTGATCCTTCTTCAATATGCCCTTCACCAACATGCAGTGTTTCCTTGATTGAATTAGCTCTCACACCAATATTTGCGTCTAGAGCCTTTGCATTGAGGGCTATCTGAAAACGGCTGTGGCGCTGAAGTTGCCTGTGAATGTGGAGTTGGTGGCATGTGAAACCCGCATGTGGAGCATTCGTTTGTGTGGGATGCTCTACCAGGTTCATTCCTAGATAATGCACTCAAAGGGCACTAAGCATAGAGTGTGAAAACTGAGTTTCCTTGAGAGCTGCTTGGAAGCCTGATGGTGTGTGAAGTTAGTGAGCCAAATGGAGTTGTTCTCCCACAAGAACCACTCGGCTGATCCTTCTTCAATATGCCCTTCACCAACATGCAGTGTTTCCTTGATTGAATTAGCTCTCACACCAATATTTGCGTCTAGAGCCTTTGCATTGAGGGCTATCTGAAAACGGCTGTGGCGCTGAAGTTGCCTGTGAATGTGGAGTTGGTGGCATGTGAAACCCGCATGTGGAGCATTCGTTTGTGTGGGATGCTGACCAAGCTTCATTTCAGTCCTAGCCATATAAAGGGCACTAAGCATAGAGTGTGAAAACTGAGTTTCCTTGAGAGCTGCTTGGAAGCCTGATGGTGTGTGAAGTTAGTGAGCCAAATGGAGTTGTTCTCCCACAAGAACCACTCGGCTGATCCTTCTTCAATATGCCCTTCACCAACATGCAGTGTTTCCTTGATTGAATTAGCTCTCACACCAATATTTGCGTCTAGAGCCTTTGCATTGAGGGCTATCTGAAAACGGCTGTGGCGCTGAAGTTGCCTGTGAATGTGGAGTTGGTGGCATGTGAAACCCGCATGTGGAGCATTCGTTTGTGTGGGATGCTCTACCAGGTTCATTCCTAGATAATGCACTCAAAGTGCACTAAGCATAGAGTGTGAAAACTGAGTTTCCTTGAGAGCTGCTTGGAAGCCTGATGGTGTGTGAAGTTAGTGAGCCAAATGGAGTTGTTCTCCCACAAGAACCACTCGGCTGATCCTTCTTCAATATGCCCTTCGCCAACATGCAGTGTATCCTTGATTGAATTAGTTCTCACACCAATATTTGCGTCTAGAGCCTTTGCATTGAGGGCTATCTGAAAACGGCTGTGGCACTGAAGTTGCCTGTGAATGTGGAGTTGGTGGCATGTGAAACCCGCATGTGGAGCATTCGTTTGTGTGGGATGCTGACAAAGCTTCATTTTAGTCCTAGGCACACAAAGAGCACTAAGCATAGAGTGTGAAAACTGAGTTTCCTTGAGAGCTGCTTGGAAGCCTAATGGTGTGTGAAGTTAGTGAGCCAAATGGAGTTGTTCTCCCACAAGAACCACTCGGCTGATCCTTCTTCAATATGCCCTTCACCAACATGCAGTGTTTCCTTGATTGAATTAGCTCTCACACCAATATTTGCGTCTAGAGCCTTTGCATTGAGGGCTATCTGAAAACGGCTGTGGCGCTGAAGTTGCCTGTGAATGTGGAGTTGGTGGCATGTGAAACCCGCATGTGGAGCACTGGTTTGTGTGGGATGCTCTACCAGGTTCATTCCTAGATAATGCACTCAAAGGGCACTAAGCATAGAGTGTGAAACTGAGTTTCCTTGAGAGCTGCTTGGAAGCCTGATGGTGTGTGAAGTTAGTGAGCCAAATGGAGTTGTTCTCCCACAAGAACCACTCGGCTGATCCTTCTTCAATATGCCCTTCACCAACATGCAGTGTTTCCTTGATTGAATTAGCTCTCACACCAATATTTGCGTCTAGAGCCTTTGCATTGAGGGCTATCTGAAAACGGCTGTGGCGCTGAAGTTGCCTGTGAATGTGGAGTTGGTGGCATGTGAAACCCGCATGTGGAGCATTCGTTTGTGTGGGATGCTCTACCAGGTTCATTTCAGTCCTAGCCATATAAAGGGCACTAAGCATAGAGTGTGAAAACTGAGTTTCCTTGAGAGCTGCTTGGAAGCCTGATGGTGTGTGAAGTTAGTGAGCCAAATGGAGTTGTTCTCCCACAAGAACCACTCGGCTGATCCTTCTTCAATATGCCCTTCACCAACATGCAGTGTTTCCTTGATTGAATTAGCTCTCACACCAATATTTGCGTCTAGAGCCTTTGCATTGAGGGCTATCTGAAAACGGCTGTGGCGCTGAAGTTGCCTGTGAATGTGGAGTTGGTGGCATGTGAAACCCGCATGTGGAGCATTCGTTTGTGTGGGATGCTCTCCAAGATTCATTTCAGTCCTAGGCATACAAAGGGCACTAAGCATCGAGTGTGAAAACTGAGTTTCCTTGAGAGCTGCTTGGAAGCCTGATGGTGTGTGAAGTTAGTGAGCCAAATGGAGTTGTTCTCCTACAAGAACCACTCGGCTGATCCTTCTTCAATATGCCCTTCACCAACATGCAGTGTTTCCTTGATTGAATTAGCTCTCACACCAATATTTGCATCTAGAGCCTTTGCATTGAGGGCTATCTGAAAACGGCTGTGGCGCTGAAGTTGCCTGTGAATGTGGAGTTGGTGGCATGTGAAACCCGCATGTGGAGCATTCGTTTGTGTGGGATGCTCTACCAGGTTCATTCCTAGATAATGCACTCAAAGGGCACTAAGCATAGAGTGTGAAAACTGAGTTTCCTTGAGAGCTGCTTGGAAGCCTGATGGTGTGTGAAGTTAGTGAGCCAAATGGAGTTGTTCTCCCACAAGAACCACTCGGCTGATCCTTCTTCAATATGCCCTTCACCAACATGCAGTGTTTCCTTGATTGAATTAGCTCTCACACCAATATTTGCGTCTAGAGCCTTTGCATTGAGGGCTATCTGAAAACGGCTGTGGCGCTGAAGTTGCCTGTGAATGTGGAGTTGGTGGCATGTGAAACCCGCATGTGGAGCATTCGTTTGTGTGGGATGCTGACCAAGCTTCATTTCAGTCCTAGCCATACAAAGGGCACTAAGCATAGAGTGTGAAAACTGAGTTTCCTTGAGAGCTGCTTGGAAGCCTGATGGTGTGTGAAGTTAGTGAGCCAAATGGAGTTGTTCTCCCACAAGAACCACTCGGCTGATCCTTCTTCAATATGCCCTTCACCAACATGCAGTGTTTCCTTGATTGAATTAGCTCTCACACCAATATTTGCGTCTAGAGCCTTTGCATTGAGGGCTATCTGAAAACGGCTGTGGCGCTGAAGTTGCCTGTGAATGTGGAGTTGGTGGCATGTGAAACCCGCATGTGGAGCATTCGTTTGTGTGGGATGCTCTACCAGGTTCATTCCTAGATAATGCACTCAAAGGGCACTAAGCATAGAGTGTGAAAACTGAGTTTCCTTGAGAGCTGCTTGGAAGCCTGATGGTGTGTGAAGTTAGTGAGCCAAATGGAGTTGTTCTCCCACAAGAACCACTCGGCTGATCCTTCTTCAATATGCCCTTCGCCAACATGCAGTGTATCCTTGATTGAATTAGTTCTCACACCAATATTTGCGTCTAGAGCCTTTGCATTGAGGGCTATCTGAAAACGGCTGTGGCGCTGAAGTTGCCTGTGAATGTGGAGTTGGTGGCATGTGAAACCCGCATGTGGAGCATTCGTTTGTGTGGGATGCTGACAAAGCTTCATTTTAGTCCTAGGCACACAAAGAGCACTAAGCATAGAGTGTGAAAACTGAGTTTCCTTGAGAGCTGCTTGGAAGCCTAATGGTGTGTGAAGTTAGTGAGCCAAATGGAGTTGTTCTCCCACAAGAACCACTCGGCTGATCCTTCTTCAATATGCCCTTCACCAACATGCAGTGTTTCCTTGATTGAATTAGCTCTCACACCAATATTTGCGTCTAGAGCCTTTGCATTGAGGGCTATCTGAAAACGGCTGTGGCGCTGAAGTTGCCTGTGAATGTGGAGTTGGTGGCATGTGAAACCCGCATGTGGAGCACTGGTTTGTGTGGGATGCTCTACCAGGTTCATTCCTAGATAATGCACTCAAAGGGCACTAAGCATAGAGTGTGAAAACTGAGTTTCCTTGAGAGCTGCTTGGAAGCCTGATGGTGTGTGAAGTTAGTGAGCCAAATGGAGTTGTTCTCCCACAAGAACCACTCGGCTGATCCTTCTTCAATATGCCCTTCACCAACATGCAGTGTTTCCTTGATTGAATTAGCTCTCACACCAATATTTGCGTCTAGAGCCTTTGCATTGAGGGCTATCTGAAAACGGCTGTGGCGCTGAAGTTGCCTGTGAATGTGGAGTTGGTGGCATGTGAAACCCGCATGTGGAGCATTCGTTTGTGTGGGATGCTCTACCAGGTTCATTTCAGTCCTAGCCATATAAAGGGCACTAAGCATAGAGTGTGAAAACTGAGTTTCCTTGAGAGCTGCTTGGAAGCCTGATGGTGTGTGAAGTTAGTGAGCCAAATGGAGTTGTTCTCCCACAAGAACCACTCGGCTGATCCTTCTTCAATATGCCCTTCACCAACATGCAGTGTTTCCTTGATTGAATTAGCTCTCACACCAATATTTGCGTCTAGAGCCTTTGCATTGAGGGCTATCTGAAAACGGCTGTGGCGCTGAAGTTGCCTGTGAATGTGGAGTTGGTGGCATGTGAAACCCGCATGTGGAGCATTCGTTTGTGTGGGATGCTCTCCAAGATTCATTTCAGTCCTAGGCATACAAAGGGCACTAAGCATCGAGTGTGAAAACTGAGTTTCCTTGAGAGCTGCTTGGAAGCCTGATGGTGTGTGAAGTTAGTGAGCCAAATGGAGTTGTTCTCCTACAAGAACCACTCGGCTGATCCTTCTTCAATATGCCCTTCACCAACATGCAGTGTTTCCTTGATTGAATTAGCTCTCACACCAATATTTGCGTCTAGAGCCTTTGCATTGAGGGCTATCTGAAAACGGCTGTGGCGCTGAAGTTGCCTGTGAATGTGGAGTTGGTGGCATGTGAAACCCGCATGTGGAGCACTGGTTTGTGTGGGATGCTCTACCAGGTTCATTCCTAGATAATGCACTCAAAGGGCACTAAGCATAGAGTGTGAAAACTGAGTTTCCTTGAGAGCTGCTTGGAAGCCTGATGGTGTGTGAAGTTAGTGAGCCAAATGGAGTTGTTCTCCCACAAGAACCACTCGGCTGATCCTTCTTCAATATGCCCTTCACCAACATGCAGTGTTTCCTTGATTGAATTAGCTCTCACACCAATATTTGCGTCTAGAGCCTTTGCATTGAGGGCTATCTGAAAATGGCTGTGGCGCTGAAGTTGCCTGTGAATGTGGAGTTGGTGGCATGTGAAACCCGCATGTGGAGCATTCGTTTGTGTGGGATGCTCTACCAGGTTCATTTCAGTCCTAGCCATATAAAGGGCACTAAGCATAGAGTGTGAAAACTGAGTTTCCTTGAGAGCTGCTTGGAAGCCTGATGGTGTGTGAAGTTAGTGAGCCAAATGGAGTTGTTCTCCCACAAGAACCACTCGGCTGATCCTTCTTCAATATGCCCTTCACCAACATGCAGTGTTTCCTTGATTGAATTAGCTCTCACACCAATATTTGCGTCTAGAGCCTTTGCATTGAGGGCTATCTGAAAACGGCTGTGGCGCTGAAGTTGCCTGTGAATGTGGAGTTGGTGGCATGTGAAACCCGCATGTGGAGCATTCGTTTGTGTGGGATGCTCTACCAGGTTCATTCCTAGATAATGCACTCAAAGGGCACTAAGCATAGAGTGTGAAAACTGAGTTTCCTTGAGAGCTGCTTGGAAGCCTGATGGTGTGTGAAGTTAGTGAGCCAAATGGAGTTGTTCTCCCACAAGAGCCACTCGGCTGATCCTTCTTCAATATGCCCTTCACCAACATGCAGTGTTTCCTTGATTGAATTAGCTC
This sequence comes from Ochotona princeps, assembly GCF_030435755.1. Taxonomy (NCBI): domain Eukaryota; kingdom Metazoa; phylum Chordata; class Mammalia; order Lagomorpha; family Ochotonidae; genus Ochotona; species Ochotona princeps. The sequence continues at coordinate 35,569 of NW_026698947.1, read as the reverse complement.
TCACACCAATATTTGCGTCTAGAGCCTTTGCATTGAGGGCTATCTGAAAACGGCTGTGGCGCTGAAGTTGCCTGTGAATGTGGAGTTGGTGGCATGTGAAACCCGCATGTGGAGCATTCGTTTGTGTGGGATGCTCTACCAGGTTCATTTCAGTCCTAGGCATACAAAGGGCACTAAGCATAGAGTGTGAAAACTGAGTTTCCTTGAGAGCTGCTTGGAAGCCTGATGGTGTGTGAAGTTAGTGAGCCAAATGGAGTTGTTCTCCCACAAGAACCACTCGGCTGATCCTTCTTCAATATGCCCTTCACCAACATGCAGTGTTTCCTTGATTGAATTAGCTCTCACACCAATATTTGCGTCTAGAGCCTTTGCATTGAGGGCTATCTGAAAACGGCTGTGGCGCTGAAGTTGCCTGTGAATGTGGAGTTGGTGGCATGTGAAACCCACATGTGGAGCATTCGTTTGTGTGGGATGCTCTACCAGGTTCATTCCTAGATAATGCACTCAAAGGGCACTAAGCATAGAGTGTGAAAACTGAGTTTCCTTGAGAGCTGCTTGGAAGCCTGATGGTGTGTGAAGTTAGTGAGCCAAATGGAGTTGTTCTCCCACAAGAACCACTCGGCTGATCCTTCTTCAATATGCCCTTCACCAACATGCAGTGTTTCCTTGATTGAATTAGCTCTCACACCAATATTTGCGTCTAGAGCCTTTGCATTGAGGGCTATCTGAAAACGGCTGTGGCGCTGAAGTTGCCTGTGAGTGTGGAGTTGGTGGCATGTGAAACCCGCATGTGGAGCATTCGTTTGTGTGGGATGCTCTACCAGGTTCATTCCTAGATAATGCACTCAAAGGGCACTAAGCATAGAGTGTGAAAACTGAGTTTCCTTGAGAGCTGCTTGGAAGCCTGATGGTGTGTGAAGTTAGTGAGCCAAATGGAGTTGTTCTCCCACAAGAACCACTCGGCTGATCCTTCTTCAATATGCCCTTCACCAACATGCAGTGTTTCCTTGATTGAATCAGCTCTCACACCAATATTTGCTTCTAGAGCCTTTGCATTGAGGGCTATCTGAAAATGGCTGTGGCGCTGAAGGTGCCTGTGAATGTGGAGGTGGAGGTATGTGAAACCCGCATGTGGAGCATTCGTTTGTGTGGGATGCTCTACCAGGTTCATTCCTAGATAATGCATTCAAAGAGCACTAAACATAGAGTGTGAAAACTGAGTTTCCTTGAGAGCTGCTTGGAAGCCTGATGGTGTGTGAAGTTAGTGAGCCAAATGGAGTTGTTCTCCCACAAGAACCACTCGGCTGATCCTTCTTCAATATGCCCTTCACCAACATGCAGTGTTTCCTTGATTGAATTAGCTCTCACACCAATATTTGCGTCTAGAGCCTTTGCATTGAGGGCTATCTGAAAACGGCTGTGGCGCTGAAGTTGACTGTGAATGTGGAGTTGGTGGCATGTGAAACCCGCATGTGGAGCATTCGTTTGTGTGGGATGCTCTACCAGGTTCATTTCAGTCCTAGCCATACAAAGGGCACTAAGCATAGAGTGTGAAAACTGAGTTTCCTTGAGAGCTGCTTGGAAGCCTGATGGTGTGTGAAGTTAGTGAGCCAAATGGAGTTGTTCTCCCACAAGAACCACTCGGCTGATCCTTCTTCAATATGCCCTTCACCAACATGCAGTGTTTCCTTGATTGAATCAGCTCTCACACCAATATTTGCGTCTAGAGCCTTTGCATTGAGGGCTATCTGAAAACGGCTGTGGCGCTGAAGTTGCCTGTGAATGTGGAGTTGGTGGCATGTGAAACCCGCATGTGGAGCATTCGTTTGTGTGGGATGCTCTACCAGGTTCATTTCAGTCCTAGCCATACAAAGGGCACTAAGCATAGAGTGTGAAAACTGAGTTTCCTTGAGAGCTGCTTGGAAGCCTGATGGTGTGTGAAGTTAGTGAGCCAAATGGAGTTGTTCTCCCACAAGAACCACTCGGCTGATCCTTCTTCAATATGCCCTTCACCAACATGCAGTGTTTCCTTGATTGAATCAGCTCTCACACCAATATTTGCGTCTAGAGCCTTTGCATTGAGGGCTATCTGAAAACGGCTGTGGCGCTGAAGTTGCCTGTGAATGTGGAGTTGGTGGCATGTGAAACCCGCATGTGGAGCATTCGTTTGTGTGGGATGCTCTACCATGTTCATTCCTAGATAATGCACTCAAAGGGCACTAAGCATAGAGTGTGAAAACTGAGTTTCCTTGAGAGCTGCTTGGAAGCCTGATGGTGTGTGAAGTTAGTGAGCCAAATGGAGTTGTTCTCCCACAAGAACCACTCGGCTGATTCTTCTTCAATATGCCCTTCACCAACATGCAGTGTTTCCTTGATTGAATCAGCTCTCACACCAATATTTGCGTCTAGAGCCTTTGCATTGAGGGCTATCTGAAAACGGCTGTGGCGCTGAAGGTGCCTGTGAATGTGGAGTTGGAGGTATGTGAAACCCTCATGTGGAGCATTCGTTTGTGTGGGATGCTCTACCAGGTTCATTCCTAGATAATGCACTCAAAGAACACTAAACATAGAGTGTGAAAACTGAGTTTCCTTGAGAGCTGCTTGGAAGCCTGATGGTGTGTGACGTTAGTGAGCCAAATGGAGTTGTTCTCCCACAAGAACCACTCGGCTGATCCTTCTTCAATATGCCCTTCACCAACATGCAGTGTTTCCTTGATTGAATTAGCTCTCACACCAATATTTGCGTCTAGAGCCTTTGCATTGAGGGCTATCTGAAAACGGCTGTGGCGCTGAAGTTGCCTGTGAATGTGGAGTTGGTGGCATGTGAAACCCGCATGTGGAGCATTCGTTTGTGTGGGATGCTCTCCAAGATTCATTTCAGTCCTAGGCATACAAAGGGCACTAAGCATCGAGTGTGAAAACTGAGTTTCCTTGAGAGCTGCTTGGAAGCCTGATGGTGTGTGAAGTTAGTGAGCCAAATGGAGTTGTTCTCCCACAAGAACCACTCGGCTGATCCTTCTTCAATATGCCCTTCACCAACATGCAGTGTTTCCTTGATTGAATTAGCTCTCACACCAATATTTGCGTCTAGAGCCTTTGCATTGAGGGCTATCTGAAAACGGCTGTGGCGCTGAAGTTGCCTGTGAATGTGGAGTTGGTGGCATGTGAAACCCGCATGTGGAGCACTGGTTTGTGTGGGATGCTCTACCAGGTTCATTCCTAGATAATGCACTCAAAGGGCACTAAGCATAGAGTGTGAAAACTGAGTTTCCTTGAGAGCTGCTTGGAAGCCTGATGGTGTGTGAAGTTAGTGAGCCAAATGGAGTTGTTCTCCCACAAGAACCACTCGGCTGATCCTTCTTCAATATGCCCTTCACCAACATGCAGTGTTTCCTTGATTGAATTAGCTCTCACACCAATATTTGCGTCTAGAGCCTTTGCATTGAGGGCTATCTGAAAACGGCTGTGGCGCTGAAGTTGCCTGTGAATGTGGAGTTGGTGGCATGTGAAACCCGCATGTGGAGCATTCGTTTGTGTGGGATGCTCTACCAGGTTCATTTCAGTCCTAGCCATATAAAGGGCACTAAGCATAGAGTGTGAAAACTGAGTTTCCTTGAGAGCTGCTTGGAAGCCTGATGGTGTGTGAAGTTAGTGAGCCAAATGGAGTTGTTCTCCCACAAGAACCACTCGGCTGATCCTTCTTCAATATGCCCTTCACCAACATGCAGTGTTTCCTTGATTGAATTAGCTCTCACACCAATATTTGCGTCTAGAGCCTTTGCATTGAGGGCTATCTGAAAACGGCTGTGGCGCTGAAGTTGCCTGTGAATGTGGAGTTGGTGGCATGTGAAACCCGCATGTGGAGCATTCGTTTGTGTGGGATGCTCTCCAAGATTCATTTCAGTCCTAGGCATACAAATGGCACTAAGCATAGAGTGTGAAAACTGAGTTTCCTTGAGAGCTGCTTGGAAGCCTGATGGTGTGTGAAGTTAGTGAGCCAAATGGAGTTGTTCTCCTACAAGAACCACTCGGCTGATCCTTCTTCAATATGCCCTTCACCAACATGCAGTGTTTCCTTGATTGAATTAGCTCTCACACCAATATTTGCGTCTAGAGCCTTTGCATTGAGGGCTATCTGAAAACGGCTGTGGCGCTGAAGTTGCCTGTGAATGTGGAGTTGGTGGCATGTGAAACCCGCATGTGGAGCATTCGTTTGTGTGGGATGCTCTACCAGGTTCATTCCTAGATAATGCACTCAAAGGGCACTAAGCATAGAGTGTGAAAACTGAGTTTCCTTGAGAGCTGCTTGGAAGCCTGATGGTGTGTGAAGTTAGTGAGCCAAATGGAGTTGTTCTCCCACAAGAGCCACTCGGCTGATCCTTCTTCAATATGCCCTTCACCAACATGCAGTGTTTCCTTGATTGAATTAGCTCTCACACCAATATTTGCGTCTAGAGCCTTTGCATTGAGGGCTATCTGAAAACGGCTGTGGCGCTGAAGTTGCCTGTGAATGTGGAGTTGGTGGCATGTGAAACCCGCATGTGGAGCATTCGTTTGTGTGGGATGCTCTACCAGGTTCATTTCAGTCCTAGGCATACAAAGGGCACTAAGCATAGAGTGTGAAAACTGAGTTTCCTTGAGAGCTGCTTGGAAGCCTGATGGTGTGTGAAGTTAGTGAGCCAAATGGAGTTGTTCTCCCACAAGAACCACTCGGCTGATCCTTCTTCAATATGCCCTTCACCAACATGCAGTGTTTCCTTGATTGAATTAGCTCTCACACCAATATTTGCGTCTAGAGCCTTTGCATTGAGGGCTATCTGAAAACGGCTGTGGCGCTGAAGTTGCCTGTGAGTGTGGAGTTGGTGGCATGTGAAACCCGCATGTGGAGCATTCGTTTGTGTGGGATGCTCTACCAGGTTCATTCCTAGATAATGCACTCAAAGGGCACTAAGCATAGAGTGTGAAAACTGAGTTTCCTTGAGAGCTGCTTGGAAGCCTGATGGTGTGTGAAGTTAGTGAGCCAAATGGAGTTGTTCTCCCACAAGAACCACTCGGCTGATCCTTCTTCAATATGCCCTTCACCAACATGCAGTGTTTCCTTGATTGAATCAGCTCTCACACCAATATTTGCTTCTAGAGCCTTTGCATTGAGGGCTATCTGAAAATGGCTGTGGCGCTGAAGGTGCCTGTGAATGTGGAGGTGGAGGTATGTGAAACCCGCATGTGGAGCATTCGTTTGTGTGGGATGCTCTACCAGGTTCATTCCTAGATAATGCATTCAAAGAGCACTAAACATAGAGTGTGAAAACTGAGTTTCCTTGAGAGCTGCTTGGAAGCCTGATGGTGTGTGAAGTTAGTGAGCCAAATGGAGTTGTTCTCCCACAAGAACCACTCGGCTGATCCTTCTTCAATATGCCCTTCACCAACATGCAGTGTTTCCTTGATTGAATTAGCTCTGACAGCAATATTTGCGTCTAGAGCCTTTGCATTGAGGGCTATCTGAAAACGGCTGTGGCGCTGAAGTTGCCTGTGAATGTGGAGTTGGTGGCATGTGAAACCCGCATGTGGAGCATTCGTTTGTGTGGGATGCTCTACCAGGTTCATTTCAGTCCTAGGCATACAAAGGGCACTAAGCATAGAGTGTGAAAACTGAGTTTCCTTGAGAGCTGCTTGGAAGCCTGATGGTGTGTGAAGTTAGTGAGCCAAATGGAGTTGTTCTCCCACAAGAACCACTCGGCTGATCCTTCTTCAATATGCCCTTCACCAACATGCAGTGTTTCCTTGATTGAATTAGCTCTGACACCAATATTTGCGTCTAGAGCCTTTGCATTGAGGGCTATCTGAAAACGGCTGTGGCGCTGAAGTTGCCTGTGAATGTGGAGTTGGTGGCATGTGAAACCCACATGTGGAGCATTCGTTTGTGTGGGATGCTCTACCAGGTTCATTCCTAGATAATGCACTCAAAGGGCACTAAGCATAGAGTGTGAAAACTGAGTTTCCTTGAGAGCTGCTTGGAAGCCTGATGGTGTGTGAAGTTAGTGAGCCAAATGGAGTTGTTCTCCCACAAGAACCACTCGGCTGATCCTTCTTCAATATGCCCTTCACCAACATGCAGTGTTTCCTTGATTGAATTAGCTCTCACACCAATATTTGCGTCTAGAGCCTTTGCATTGAGGGCTATCTGAAAACGGCTGTGGCGCTGAAGTTGCCTGTGAGTGTGGAGTTGGTGGCATGTGAAACCCGCATGTGGAGCATTCGTTTGTGTGGGATGCTCTACCAGGTTCATTCCTAGATAATGCACTCAAAGGGCACTAAGCATAGAGTGTGAAAACTGAGTTTCCTTGAGAGCTGCTTGGAAGCCTGATGGTGTGTGAAGTTAGTGAGCCAAATGGAGTTGTTCTCCCACAAGAACCACTCGGCTGATCCTTCTTCAATATGCCCTTCACCAACATGCAGTGTTTCCTTGATTGAATCAGCTCTCACACCAATATTTGCTTCTAGAGCCTTTGCATTGAGGGCTATCTGAAAATGGCTGTGGCGCTGAAGGTGCCTGTGAATGTGGAGGTGGAGGTATGTGAAACCCGCATGTGGAGCATTCGTTTGTGTGGGATGCTCTACCAGGTTCATTCCTAGATAATGCATTCAAAGAGCACTAAACATAGAGTGTGAAAACTGAGTTTCCTTGAGAGCTGCTTGGAAGCCTGATGGTGTGTGAAGTTAGTGAGCCAAATGGAGTTGTTCTCCCACAAGAACCACTCGGCTGATCCTTCTTCAATATGCCCTTCACCAACATGCAGTGTTTCCTTGATTGAATCAGCTCTCACACCAATATTTGCGTCTAGAGCCTTTGCATTGAGGGCTATCTGAAAACGGCTGTGGCGCTGAAGTTGCCTGTGAATGTGGAGTTGGTGGCATGTGAAACCCGCATGTGGAGCATTCGTTTGTGTGGGATGCTCTACCAGGTTCATTTCAGTCCTAGCCATACAAAGGGCACTAAGCATAGAGTGTGAAAACTGAGTTTCCTTGAGAGCTGCTTGGAAGCCTGATGGTGTGTGAAGTTAGTGAGCCAAATGGAGTTGTTCTCCCACAAGAACCACTCGGCTGATCCTTCTTCAATATGCCCTTCACCAACATGCAGTGTTTCCTTGATTGAATCAGCTCTCACACCAATATTTGCGTCTAGAGCCTTTGCATTGAGGGCTATCTGAAAACGGCTGTGGCGCTGAAGTTGCCTGTGAATGTGGAGTTGGTGGCATGTGAAACCCGCATGTGGAGCATTCGTTTGTGTGGGATGCTCTACCATGTTCATTCCTAGATAATGCACTCAAAGGGCACTAAGCATAGAGTGTGAAAACTGAGTTTCCTTGAGAGCTGCTTGGAAGCCTGATGGTGTGTGAAGTTAGTGAGCCAAATGGAGTTGTTCTCCCACAAGAACCACTCGGCTGATTCTTCTTCAATATGCCCTTCACCAACATGCAGTGTTTCCTTGATTGAATCAGCTCTCACACCAATATTTGCGTCTAGAGCCTTTGCATTGAGGGCTATCTGAAAACGGCTGTGGCGCTGAAGGTGCCTGTGAATGTGGAGTTGGAGGTATGTGAAACCCTCATGTGGAGCATTCGTTTGTGTGGGATGCTCTACCAGGTTCATTCCTAGATAATGCACTCAAAGAACACTAAACATAGAGTGTGAAAACTGAGTTTCCTTGAGAGCTGCTTGGAAGCCTGATGGTGTGTGAAGTTAGTGAGCCAAATGGAGTTGTTCTCCCACAAGAACCACTCGGCTGATCCATCTTCAATATGCCCTTCACCAACATGCAGTGTTTCCTTGATTGAATTAGCTCTCACACCAATATTTGCGTCTAGAGCCTTTGCATTGAGGTAAAAACGGCTGTGGCGCTGAAGTTGACTGTGAATGTGGAGTTGGTGGCATGTGAGAAACCCGCATGTGGAGCATTCGTTTGTGTGGGATGCTCTACCAGGTTCATTTCAGTCCTAGCCATACAAAGGGCACTAAGCATAGAGTGTGAAAACTGAGTTTCCTTGAGAGCTGCTTGGAAGCCTGATGGTGTGTGAAGTTAGTGAGCCAAATGGAGTTGTTCTCCCACAAGAACCACTCGGCTGATCCTTCTTCAATATGCCCTTCACCAACATGCAGTGTTTCCTTGATTGAATTAGCTCTCACACCAATATTTGCGTCTAGAGCCTTTGCATTGAGGGCTATCTGAAAACGGCTGTGGCGCTGAAGTTGCCTGTAAATGTGGAGTTGGTGGCATGTGAAACCCGCATGTGGAGCATTCGTTTGTGTGGGATGCTCTACCAGGTTCATTTCAGTCCTAGCCTTACAAAGGGCACTAAGCATAGAGTGTGAAAAACTGAGTTTCCTTGAGAGCTGCTTGGAAGCCTGATGGTGTGTGAAGTTAGTGAGCCAAATGGAGTTGTTCTCCCACAAGAACCACTCGGCTGATCCTTCTTCAATATGCCCTTCACCAACATGCAGTGTTTCCTTGATTGAATTAGCTCTGACACCAATATTTGCGTCTAGAGCCTTTGCATTGAGGGCTATCTGAAAACGGCTGTGGCGCTGAAGTTGCCTGTGAATGTGGAGTTGGTGGCATGTGAAACCCACATGTGGAGCATTCGTTTGTGTGGGATGCTCTACCAGGTTCATTCCTAGATAATGCACTCAAAGGGCACTAAGCATAGAGTGTGAAAAACTGAGTTTCCTTGAGAGCTGCTTGGAAGCCTGATGGTGTGTGAAGTTAGTGAGCCAAATGGAGTTGTTCTCCCCACAAGAACCACTCGGCTGATCCTTCTTCAATATGCCCTTCACCAACATGCAGTGTTTCCTTGGTTGAATTAGCTCTCACACCAATATTTGCGTCTAGAGCCTTTGCATTGAGGGCTATCTGAAAAACGGCTGTGGCGCTGAAGTTGACTGTGAATGTGGAGTTGGTGGCATGTGAAACCCGCATGTGAGCATTCGTTTGTGTGGGATGCTCTACCAGGTTTATTTCAGTCCTAGCCATACAAAGGGCACTAAGCATAGAGTGTGAAAACTGAGTTTCCTTGAGAGCTGCTTGGAAGCCTGATGGTGTGTGAAGTTAGTGAGCCAAATGGAGTTGTTCTCCCACAAGAACCACTCGGCTGATCCTTCTTCAATATGCCCTTCACCAACATGCAGTGTTTCCTTGATTGAATCAGCTCTCACACCAATATTTGCGTCTAGAGCCTTTGCATTGAGGGCTATCTGAAAACGGCTGTGGCGCTGAAGTTGCCTGTGAATGTGGAGTTGGTGGCATGTGAAAACCCGCATGTGGAGCATTCGTTTGTGTGGGATGCTCTACCATGTTCATTCCTAGATAATGCACTCAAAGGGCACTAAGCATAGAGTGTGAAAACTGAGTTTCCTTGAGAGCTGCTTGGAAGCCTGATGGTGTGTGAAGTTAGTGAGCCAAATGGAGTTGTTCTCCCACAAGAACCACTCGGATGATTCTTCTTCAATATGCCCTTCACCAACATGCAGTGTTTCCTTGATTGAATCAGCTCTCACACCAATATTTGCGTCTAGAGCCTTTGCATTGAGGGCTATCTGAAAACGGCTGTGGTGCTGAAGGTGCCTGTGAATGTGGAGTTGGAGGTATGTGAAACCCTCATGTGGAGCATTCGTTTGTGTGGGATGCTCTACCAGGTTCATTCCTAGATAATGCACTCAAAGAACACTAAACATAGAGTGTGAAAACTGAGTTTTCCTTGAGAGCTGCTTGGAAGCCTGATGGTGTGTGAAGTTAGTGAGCCAAATGGAGTTGTTCTCCCACAAGAACCACTCGGCTGATCCATCTTCAATATGCCCTTCACCAACATGCAGTGTTTCCTTGATTGAATTAGCTCTCACACCAATATTTGCGTCTAGAGCCTTTGCATTGAGGGCTATCTGAAAACGGCTGTGGCGCTGAAGTTGACTGTGAATGTGGAGTTGGTGGCATGTGAAACCCGCATGTGGAGCATTCGTTTGTGTGGGATGCTCTACCAGGTTCATTTCAGTCCTAGCCATACAAAGGGCACTAAGCATAGAGTGTGAAAACTGAGTTTCCTTGAGAGCTGCTTGGAAGCCTGATGGTGTGTGAAGTTAGTGAGCCAAATGGAGTTGTTCTCCCACAAGAACCACTCGGCTGATCCTTCTTCAATATGCCCTTCACCAACATGCAGTGTTTCCTTGATTGAATTAGCTCTCACACCAATATTTGCGTCTAGAGCCTTTGCATTGAGGGCTATCTGAAAACGGCTGTGGCACTGAAGTTGCCTGTAAATGTGGAGTTGGTGGCATGTGAAACCCGCATGTGGAGCATTCGTTTGTGTGGGATGCTCTACCAGGTTCATTTCAGTCCTAGCCTTACAAAGGGCACTAAGCATAGAGTGTGAAAACTGAGTTTCCTTGAGAGCTGCTTGGAAGCCTGATGGTGTGTGAAGTTAGTGAGCCAAATGGAGTTGTTCTCCCACAAGAACCACTCGGCTGATCCTTCTTCAATATTGCCCTTCACCAACATGCAGTGTTTCCTTGATTGAATCAGCTCTCACACCAATATTTGCCTCTAGAGCCTTTGCATTGAGGGCTATCTGAAAACGGCTGTGGCGCTGAAGGTGCCTGTGAATGTGGAGTTGGAGGTATGTGAAACCCTCATGTGGAGCATTCGTTTGTGTGGGATGCTCTACCAGGTTCATTCCTAGATAATGCACTCAAAGAACACTAAGCATAGAGTGTGAAAACTGAGTTTCCTTGAGAGCTGCTTGGAAGGCCTGATGGTGTGTGAAGTTAGTGAGCCAAATGGAGTTGTTCTCCCACAAGAACCACTCGGCTGATCCATCTTCAATAATATGCCCTTCACCAACATGCAGTGTTTCCTTGATTGAATTAGCTCTCACACCAATATTGCGTCTAGAGCCTTTGCATTGAGGGCTATCTGAAAACGGCTGTGGCGCTGAGGTTGACTGTGAATGTGGAGTTGGTGGCATGTGAAACCCGCATGTGGAGCATTCGTTTGTGTGGGATGCTCTACCAGGTTCATTTCAGTCCTAGCCATACAAAGGGCACTAAGCATAGAGTGTGAAAACTGAGTTTCCTTGAGAGCTGCTTGGAAGCCTGATGGTGTGTGAAGTTAGTGAGCCAAATGGAGTTGTTCTCCCACAAGAACCACTCGGCTGATCCTTCTTCAATATGCCCTTCACCAACATGCAGTGTTTCCTTGATTGAATTAGCTCTCACACCAATATTTGCGTCTAGAGCCTTTGCATTGAGGGCTATCTGAAAACGGCTGTGGCACTGAAGTTGCCTGTAAATGTGGAGTAGGTGGCATGTGACACCCGCATGTGGAGCATTCGTTTGTGTGGGATGCTCTACCAGGTTCATTCCTAGATAATGCACTCAAAGGGCACTAAGCATAGAGTGTGAAAACTGAGTTTTCTTGAGAGCTGCTTGGAAGCCTGATGGTGTGTGAAGTTAGTGAGCCAAATGGAGTTGTTCTCCCACAAGAACCACTCGGCTGATCCTTCTTCAATATGCCCTTCACCAACATGCAGTGTTTCCTTGATTGAATTAGCTCTGACACCAATATTTGCGTCTAGAGCCTTTGCATTGAGGGCTATCTGAAAACGGCTGTGGTGCTGAAGTTGCCTGTGAATGTGGAGTTGGTGGCATGTGAAACCCACATGTGGAGCATTCGTTTGTGTGGGATGCTCTACCAGGTTCATTCCTAGATAATGCACTCAAAGGGCACTAAGCATAGAGTGTGAAAACTGAGTTTCCTTGAGAGCTGCTTGGAAGCCTGATGGTGTGTGAAGTTAGTGAGCCAAATGGAGTTGTTCTCCCACAAGAACCACTCGGCTGATCCTTCTTCAATATGCCCTTCACCAACATGCAGTGTTTCCTTGATTGAATTAGCTCTCACACCAATATTTGCGTCTAGAGCCTTTGCATTGAGGGCTATCTGAAAACGGCTGTGGCGCTGAAGTTGCCTGTGAGTGTGGAGTTGGTGGCATGTGAAACCCGCATGTGGAGCATTCGTTTGTGTGGGATGCTCTACCAGGTTCATTCCTAGATAATGCACTCAAAGGGCACTAAGCATAGAGTGTGAAAACTGAGTTTCCTTGAGAGCTGCTTGGAAGCCTGATGGTGTGTGAAGTTAGTGAGCCAAATGGAGTTGTTCTCCCACAAGAACCACTCGGCTGATCCTTCTTCAATATGCCCTTCACCAACATGCAGTGTTTCCTTGATTGAATCAGCTCTCACACCAATATTTGCTTCTAGAGCCTTTGCATTGAGGGCTATCTGAAAATGGCTGTGGCGCTGAAGGTGCCTGTGAATGTGGAGGTGGAGGTATGTGAAACCCGCATGTGGAGCATTCGTTTGTGTGGGATGCTCTACCAGGTTCATTCCTAGATAATGCATTCAAAGAGCACTAAACATAGAGTGTGAAAACTGAGTTTCCTTTAGAGCTGCTTGGAAGCCTGATGGTGTGTGAAGTTAGTGAGCCAAATGGAGTTGTTCTCCCACAAGAACCACTCGGCTGATCCTTCTTCAATATGCCCTTCACCAACATGCAGTGTTTCCTTGATTGAATTAGCTCTCACACCAATATTTGCGTCTAGAGCCTTTGCATTGAGGGCGATCTGAAAATGGCTGTGGCGCTGAAGTTGACTGTGAATGTGGAGTTGGTGGCATGTGAAACCCGCATGTGGAGCATTCGTTTGTGTGGGATGCTGACAAAGCTTCATTTTAGTCCTAGGCACACAAAGAGCACTAAGCATAGAGTGTGAAAACTGAGTTTCCTTGAGAGCTGCTTGGAAGCCTAATGGTGTGTGAAGTTAGTGAGCCAAATGGAGTTGTTCTCCCACAAGAACCACTCGGCTGATCCTTCTTCAGTATGCCCTTCACCAACATGCAGTGTTTCCTTGATTGAATCAGCTCTCACACCAATATTTGCGTCTAGAGCCTTTGCATTGAGGGCTATCTGAAAACGGCTGTGGCGCTGAAGTTGCCTGTGAATGTGGAGTTGGTGGCATGTGAAACCCTCATGTGGAGCATTCGTTTGTGTGGAATGCTCTACCAGGTTCATTCTTAGATAATGCACTCAAAGAACACTAAACATAGAGTGTGAAAACTGAGTTTCCTTGAGAGCTGCTTGGAAGCCTGATGGTGTGTGAAGTTAGTGAGCCAAATGGAGTTGTTCTCCCACAAGAACCACTCGGCTGATCCATCTTCAATATGCCCTTCACCAACATGCAGTGTTTCCTTGATTGAATTAGCTCTCACACCAATATTTGCGTCTAGAGCCTTTGCATTGAGGGCTATCTGAAAACGGCTGTGGCGCTGAAGTTGCCTGTGAATGTGGAGTTGGTGGCATGTGAAAACCCGCATGTGGAGCATTCGTTTGTGTGGGATGCTCTACCAGGTTCATTTCAGTCCTAGGCATACAAAGGGCACTAAGCATAGAGTGTGAAAACTGAGTTTCCTTGAGAGCTGCTTGGAAGCCTGATGGTGTGTGAAGTTAGTGAGCCAAATGGAGTTGTTCTCCCACAAGAACCACTCGGCTGATCCTTCTTCAATATGCCCTTCACCAACATGCAGTGTTTCCTTGATTGAATTAGCTCTCACACCAATATTTGCGTCTAGAGCCTTTGCATTGAGGGCTATCTGAAAACGGCTGTGGCACTGAAGTTGCCTGTAAATGTGGAGTTGGTGGCATGTGAAACCCGCATGTGGAGCATTCGTTTGTGTGGGATGCTCTACCAGGTTCATTTCAGTCCTAGCCTTACAAAGGGCACTAAGCATAGAGTGTGAAAACTGAGTTTCCTTGAGAGCTGCTTGGAAGCCTGATGGTGTGTGAAGTTAGTGAGCCAAATGGAGTTGTTCTCCCACAAGAACCACTCGGCTGATCCTTCTTCAATATGCCCTTCACCAACATGCAGTGTTTCCTTGATTGAATTAGCTCTCACACCAATATTTGCGTCTAGAGCCTTTGCATTGAGGGCTATCTGAAAACGGCTGTGGCGCTGAAGTTGCCTGTGAGTGTGGAGTTGGTGGCATGTGAAACCCGCATGTGGAGCATTCGTTTGTGTGGGATGCTCTACCAGGTTCATTCCTAGATAATGCACTCAAAGGGCACTAAGCATAGAGTGTGAAAACTGAGTTTCCTTGAGAGCTGCTTGGAAGCCTGATGGTGTGTGAAGTTAGTGAGCCAAATGGAGTTGTTCTCCCACAAGAACCACTCGGCTGATCCTTCTTCAATATGCCCTTCACCAACATGCAGTGTTTCCTTGATTGAATTAGCTCTCACACCAATATTTGCGTCTAGAGCCTTTGCATTGAGGGCTATCTGAAAATGGCTGTGGCGCTGAAGTTGACTGTGAATGTGGAGTTGGTGGCATGTGAAACCCGCATGTGGAGCATTCGTTTGTGTGGGATGCTGACAAAGCTTCATTTTAGTCCTAGGCACACAAAGAGCACTAAGCATAGAGTGTGAAAACTGAGTTTCCTTGAGAGCTGCTTGGAAGCCTAATGGTGTGTGAAGTTAGTGAGCCAAATGGAGTTGTTCTCCCACAAGAACCACTCGGCTGATCCTTCTTCAGTATGCCCTTCACCAACATGCAGTGTTTCCTTGATTGAATCAGCTCTCACACCAATATTTGCGTCTAGAGCCTTTGCATTGAGGGCTATCTGAAAACGGCTGTGGCGCTGAAGTTGCCTGTGAATGTGGAGTTGGTGGCATGTGAAACCCGCATGTGGAGCATTCGTTTGTGTGGGATGCTCTACCATGTTCATTCCTAGATAATGCACTCAAAGGGCACTAAGCATAGAGTGTGAAAACTGAGTTTCCTTGAGAGCTGCTTGGAAGCCTGATGGTGTGTGAAGTTAGTGAGCCAAATGGAGTTGTTCTCCCACAAGAACCACTCGGCTGATTCTTCTTCAATATGCCCTTCACCAACATGCAGTGTTTCCTTGATTGAATCAGCTCTCACACCAATATTTGCGTCTAGAGCCTTTGCATTGAGGGCTATCTGAAAACGGCTGTGGCGCTGAAGGTGCCTGTGAATGTGGAGTTGGAGGTATGTGAAACCCTCATGTGGAGCATTCGTTTGTGTGGGATGCTCTACCAGGTTCATTCTTAGATAATGCACTCAAAGAACACTAAACATAGAGTGTGAAAACTGAGTTTCCTTGAGAGCTGCTTGGAAGCCTGATGGTGTGTGAAGTTAGTGAGCCAAATGGAGTTGTTCTCCCACAAGAACCACTCGGCTGATCCATCTTCAATATGCCCTTCACCAACATGCAGTGTTTCCTTGATTGAATTAGCTCTCACACCAATATTTGCGTCTAGAGCCTTTGCATTGAGGGCTATCTGAAAACGGCTGTGGCGCTGAAGTTGACTGTGAATGTGGAGTTGGTGGCATGTGAAACCCGCATGTGGAGCATTCGTTTGTGTGGGATGCTCTACCAGGTTCATTTCAGTCCTAGCCATACAAAGGGCACTAAGCATAGAGTGTGAAAACTGAGTTTCCTTGAGAGCTGCTTGGAAGCCTGATGGTGTGTGAAGTTAGTGAGCCAAATGGAGTTGTTCTCCCACAAGAACCACTCGGCTGATCCTTCTTCAATATGCCCTTCACCAACATGCAGTGTTTCCTTGATTGAATTAGCTCTCACACCAATATTTGCGTCTAGAGCCTTTGCATTGAGGGCTATCTGAAAACGGCTGTGGCACTGAAGTTGCCTGTAAATGTGGAGTTGGTGGCATGTGAAACCCGCATGTGGAGCATTCGTTTGTGTGGGATGCTCTACCAGGTTCATTTCAGTCCTAGCCTTACAAAGGGCACTAAGCATAGAGTGTGAAAACTGAGTTTCCTTGAGAGCTGCTTGGAAGCCTGATGGTGTGTGAAGTTAGTGAGCCAAATGGAGTTGTTCTCCCACAAGAACCACTCGGCTGATCCTTCTTCAATATGCCCTTCACCAACATGCAGTGTTTCCTTGATTGAATTAGCTCTCACACCAATATTCGTGTCTAGATCCTTTGCATTGAGGGCTATCTGAAAACGGCTGTGGCGCTGAAGTTGCCTGTGAATGTGGAGTTGGTGGCATGTGAAACCCGCATGTGGAGCATTCGTTTGTGTGGGATGCTCTACCATGTTCATTCCTAGATAATGCACTCAAAGGGCACTAAGCATAGAGTGTGAAAACTGAGTTTCCTTGAGAGCTGCTTGGAAGCCTGATGGTGTGTGAAGTTAGTGAGCCAAATGGAGTTGTTCTCCCACAAGAACCACTCGGCTGATCCTTCTTCAATATGCCCTTCACCAACATGCAGTGTTTCCTTGATTGAATTAGCTCTCACACCAATATTTGCGTCTAGAGCCTTTGCATTGAGGGCTATCTGAAAACGGCTGTGGCGCTGAAGTTGCCTGTGAATGTGGAGTTGGTGGCATGTGAAACCCGCATGTGGAGCATTCGTTTGTGTGGGATGCTCTACCAGGTTCATTTCAGTCCTAGCCATACAAAGGGCACTAAGCATAGAGTGTGAAAACTGAGTTTCCTTGAGAGCTGCTTGGAAGCCTGATGGTGTGTGAAGTTAGTGAGCCAAATGGAGTTGTTCTCCCACAAGAACCACTCGGCTGATCCTTCTTCAATATGCCCTTCACCAACATGCAGTGTTTCCTTGATTGAATCAGCTCTCACACCAATATTTGCGTCTAGAGCCTTTGCATTGAGGGCTATCTGAAAACGGCTGTGGTGCTGAAGGTGCCTGTGAATGTGGAGTTGGAGGTATGTGAAACCCGCATGTGGAGCATTCGTTTGTGTGGGATGCTCTACCAGGTTCATTCCTAGATAATGCACTCAAAGAACACTAAACATAGAGTGTGAAAACTGAGTTTCCTTGAGAGCTGCTTGGAAGCCTGATGGTGTGTGAAGTTAGTGAGCCAAATGGAGTTGTTCTCCCACAAGAACCACTCGGCTGATCCATCTTCAATATGCCCTTCACCAACATGCAGTGTTTCCTTGATTGAATTAGCTCTCACACCAATATTTGCGTCTAGAGCCTTTGCATTGAGGGCTATCTGAAAACGGCTGTGGCGCTGAAGTTGCCTGTGAATGTGGAGTTGGTGGCATGTGAAACCCGCATGCGGAGCATTCGTTTGTGTGGGATGCTCTACCAGGTTCATTTCAGTCCTAGCCATACAAAGGGCACTAAGCATAGAGTGTGAAAACTGAGTTTCCTTGAGAGCTGCTTGGAAGCCTGATGGTGTGTGAAGTTAGTGAGCCAAATGGAGTTGTTCTCCCACAAGAACCACTCGGCTGATCCTTCTTCAATATGCCCTTCACCAACATGCAGTGTTTCCTTGATTGAATTAGCTCTCACACCAATATTTGCGTCTAGAGCCTTTGCATTGAGGGCTATCTGAAAACGGCTGTGGCACTGAAGTTGCCTGTAAATGTGGAGTTGGTGGCATGTGAAACCCGCATGTGGAGCATTCGTTTGTGTGGGATGCTCTACCAGGTTCATTTCAGTCCTAGCCTTACAAAGGGCACTAAGCATAGAGTGTGAAAACTGAGTTTCCTTGAGAGCTGCTTGGAAGCCTGATGGTGTGTGAAGTTAGTGAGCCAAATGGAGTTGTTCTCCCACAAGAACCACTCGGCTGATTCTTCTTCAATATGCCCTTCACCAACATGCAGTGTTTCCTTGATTGAATCAGCTCTCACACCAATATTTGCGTCTAGAGCCTTTGCATTGAGGGCTATCTGAAAACGGCTGTGGCGCTGAAGGTGCCTGTGAATGTGGAGTTGGAGGTATGTGAAACCCTCATGTGGAGCATTCGTTTGTGTGGGATGCTCTACCAGGTTCATTCCTAGATAATGCACTCAAAGAACACTAAGCATAGAGTGTGAAAACTGAGTTTCCTTGAGAGCTGCTTGGAAGCCTGATGGTGTGTGAGGTTAGTGAGCCAAATGGAGTTGTTCTCCCACAAGAACCACTCGGCTGATCCATCTTCAATATGCCCTTCACCAACATGCAGTGTTTCCTTGATTGAATTAGCTCTCACACCAATATTTGCGTCTAGAGCCTTTGCATTGAGGGCTATCTGAAAACGGCTGTGGCGCTGAAGTTGACTGTGAATGTGGAGTTGGTGGCATGTGAAACCCGCATGTGGAGCATTCGTTTGTGTGGGATGCTCTACCAGGTTCATTTCAGTCCTAGCCATACAAAGGGCACTAAGCATAGAGTGTGAAAACTGAGTTTCCTTGAGAGCTGCTTGGAAGCCTGATGGTGTGTGAAGTTAGTGAGCCAAATGGAGTTGTTCTCCCACAAGAACCACTCGGCTGATCCTTCTTCAATATGCCCTTCACCAACATGCAGTGTTTCCTTGATTGAATTAGCTCTCACACCAATATTTGCGTCTAGAGCCTTTGCATTGAGGGCTATCTGAAAACGGCTGTGGCACTGAAGTTGCCTGTAAATGTGGAGTTGGTGGCATGTGAAACCCGCATGTGGAGCATTCGTTTGTGTGGGATGCTCTACCAGGTTCATTTCAGTCCTAGCCTTACAAAGGGCACTAAGCATAGAGTGTGAAAACTGAGTTTCCTTGAGAGCTGCTTGGAAGCCTGATGGTGTGTGAAGTTAGTGAGCCAAATGGAGTTGTTCTCCCACAAGAACCACTCGGCTGATCCTTCTTCAATATGCCCTTCACCAACATGCAGTGTTTCCTTGATTGAATCAGCTCTCACACCAATATTTGCTTCTAGAGCCTTTGCATTGAGGGCTATCTGAAAATGGCTGTGGCGCTGAAGGTGCCTGTGAATGTGGAGGTGGAGGTATGTGAAACCCGCATGTGGAGCATTCGTTTGTGTGGGATGCTCTACCAGGTTCATTCCTAGATAATGCATTCAAAGAGCACTAAACATAGAGTGTGAAAACTGAGTTTCCTTGAGAGCTGCTTGGAAGCCTGATGGTGTGTGAAGTTAGTGAGCCAAATGGAGTTGTTCTCCCACAAGAACCACTCGGCTGATCCTTCTTCAATATGCCCTTCACCAACATGCAGTGTTTCCTTGATTGAATTAGCTCTCACACCAATATTTGCGTCTAGAGCCTTTGCATTGAGGGCTATCTGAAAACGGCTGTGGCGCTGAAGTTGCCTGTGAATGTGGAGTTGGTGGCATGTGAAACCCGCATGTGGAGCATTCGTTTGTGTGGGATGCTCTACCAGGTTCATTTCAGTCCTAGCCATACAAAGGGCACTAAGCATAGAGTGTGAAAACTGAGTTTCCTTGAGAGCTGCTTGGAAGCCTGATGGTGTGTGAAGTTAGTGAGCCAAATGGAGTTGTTCTCCCACAAGAACCACTCGGCTGATCCTTCTTCAGTATGCCCTTCACCAACATGCAGTGTTTCCTTGATTGAATCAGCTCTCACACCAATATTTGCGTCTAGAGCCTTTGCATTGAGGGCTATCTGAAAACGGCTGTGGCGCTGAAGTTGCCTGTGAATGTGGAGTTGGTGGCATGTGAAACCCACATGTGGAGCATTCGTTTGTGTGGGATGCTCTACCAGGTTCATTCCTAGATAATGCACTCAAAGGGCACTAAGCATAGAGTGTGAAAACTGAGTTTCCTTGAGAGCTGCTTGGAAGCCTGATGGTGTGTGAAGTTAGTGAGCCAAATGGAGTTGTTCTCCCACAAGAACCACTCGGCTGATCCTTCTTCAATATGCCCTTCACCAACATGCAGTGTTTCCTTGATTGAATTAGCTCTCACACCAATATTTGCGTCTAGAGCCTTTGCATTGAGGGCTATCTGAAAACGGCTGTGGCGCTGAAGTTGCCTGTGAGTGTGGAGTTGGTGGCATGTGAAACCCGCATGTGGAGCATTCGTTTGTGTGGGATGCTCTACCAGGTTCATTCCTAGATAATGCACTCAAAGGGCACTAAGCATAGAGTGTGAAAACTGAGTTTCCTTGAGAGCTGCTTGGAAGCCTGATGGTGTGTGAAGTTAGTGAGCCAAATGGAGTTGTTCTCCCACAAGAACCACTCGGCTGATCCTTCTTCAATATGCCCTTCACCAACATGCAGTGTTTCCTTGATTGAATCAGCTCTCACACCAATATTTGCTTCTAGAGCCTTTGCATTGAGGGCTATCTGAAAATGGCTGTGGCGCTGAAGGTGCCTGTGAATGTGGAGGTGGAGGTATGTGAAACCCGCATGTGGAGCATTCGTTTGTGTGGGATGCTCTACCAGGTTCATTCCTAGATAATGCATTCAAAGAGCACTAAACATAGAGTGTGAAAACTGAGTTTCCTTGAGAGCTGCTTGGAAGCCTGATGGTGTGTGAAGTTAGTGAGCCAAATGGAGTTGTTCTCCCACAAGAACCACTCGGCTGATCCTTCTTCAATATGCCCTTCACCAACATGCAGTGTTTCCTTGATTGAATTAGCTCTCACACCAATATTTGCGTCTAGAGCCTTTGCATTGAGGGCTATCTGAAAACGGCTGTGGCGCTGAAGTTGCCTGTGAATGTGGAGTTGGTGGCATGTGAAACCCGCATGTGGAGCATTCGTTTGTGTGGGATGCTCTACCAGGTTCATTTCAGTCCTAGCCATACAAAGGGCACTAAGCATAGAGTGTGAAAACTGAGTTTCCTTGAGAGCTGCTTGGAAGCCTGATGGTGTGTGAAGTTAGTGAGCCAAATGGAGTTGTTCTCCCACAAGAACCACTCGGCTGATCCTTCTTCAGTATGCCCTTCACCAACATGCAGTGTTTCCTTGATTGAATCAGCTCTCACACCAATATTTGCGTCTAGAGCCTTTGCATTGAGGGCTATCTGAAAACGGCTGTGGCGCTGAAGTTGCCTGTGAATGTGGAGTTGGTGGCATGTGAAACCCGCATGTGGAGCATTCGTTTGTGTGGGATGCTCTACCATGTTCATTCCTAGATAATGCACTCAAAGGGCACTAAGCATAGAGTGTGAAAACTGAGTTTCCTTGAGAGCTGCTTGGAAGCCTGATGGTGTGTGAAGTTAGTGAGCCAAATGGAGTTGTTCTCCCACAAGAAAAAACTCGGCTGATTCTTCTTCAATATGCCCTTCACCAACATGCAGTGTTTCCTTGATTGAATCAGCTCTCACACCAATATTTGCGTCTAGAGCCTTTGCATTGAGGGCTATCTGAAAACGGCTGTGGCGCTGAAGGTGCCTGTGAATGTGGAGTTGGAGGTATGTGAAACCCTCATGTGGAGCATTCGTTTGTGTGGGATGCTCTACCAGGTTCATTCCTAGATAATGCACTCAAAGAACACTAAACATAGAGTGTGAAAACTGAGTTTCCTTGAGAGCTGCTTGGAAGCCTGATGGTGTGTGAAGTTAGTGAGCCAAATGGAGTTGTTCTCCCACAAGAACCACTCGGCTGATCCATCTTCAATATTCCCTTCACCAACATGCAGTGTTTCCTTGATTGAATTAGCTCTCACACCAATATTTGCGTCTAGAGCCTTTGCATTGAGGGCTATCTGAAAACGGCTGTGGCGCTGAAGTTGACTGTGAATGTGGAGTTGGTGGCATGTGAAACCCGCATGTGGAGCATTCGTTTGTGTGGGATGCTCTACCAGGTTCATTTCAGTCCTAGCCATACAAAGGGCACTAAGCATAGAGTGTGAAAACTGAGTTTCCTTGAGAGCTGCTTGGAAGCCTGATGGTGTGTGAAGTTAGTGAGCCAAATGGAGTTGTTCTCCCACAAGAACCACTCGGCTGATCCTTCTTCAATATGCCCTTCACCAACATGCAGTGTTTCCTTGATTGAATTAGCTCTCACACCAATATTTGCGTCTAGAGCCTTTGCATTGAGGGCTATCTGAAAACGGCTGTGGCACTGAAGTTGCCTGTAAATGTGGAGTTGGTGGCATGTGAAACCCGCATGTGGAGCATTCGTTTGTGTGGGATGCTCTACCAGGTTCATTTCAGTCCTAGCCTTACAAAGGGCACTAAGCATAGAGTGTGAAAACTGAGTTTCCTTGAGAGCTGCTTGGAAGCCTGATGGTGTGTGAAGTTAGTGAGCCAAATGGAGTTGTTCTCCCACAAGAACCACTCGGCTGATCCTTCTTCAATATGCCCTTCACCAACATGCAGTGTTTCCTTGATTGAATTAGCTCTCACACCAATATTCGTGTCTAGAGCCTTTGCATTGAGGGCTATCTGAAAACGGCTGTGGCGCTGAAGTTGCCTGTGAATGTGGAGTTGGTGGCATGTGAAACCCGCATGTGGAGCATTCGTTTGTGTGGGATGCTCTACCAGGTTCATTCCTAGATAATGCACTCAAAGGGCACTAAGCATAGAGTGTGAAAACTGAGTTTCCTTGAGAGCTGCTTGGAAGCCTGATGGTGTGTGAAGTTAGTGAGCCAAATGGAGTTGTTCTCCCACAAGAACCACTCGGCTGATCCTTCTTCAATATGCCCTTCACCAACATGCAGTGTTTCCTTGATTGAATTAGCTCTCACACCAATATTCGTGTCTAGAGCCTTTGCATTGAGGGCTATCTGAAAACGGCTGTGGCGCTGAAGTTGCCTGTGAATGTGGAGTTGGTGGCATGTGAAACCCGCATGTGGAGCATTCGTTTTTGTGGGATGCTCTACCAGGTTCATTCCTAGATAATGCACTCAAAGGGCACTAAGCATAGAGTGTGAAAACTGAGTTTCCTTGAGAGCTGCTTGGAAGCCTGATGGTGTGTGAAGTTAGTGAGCCAAATGGAGTTGTTCTCCCACAAGAACCACTCGGCTGATCCTTCTTCAATATGCCCTTCACCAACATGCAGTGTTTCCTTGATTGAATCAGCTCTCACACCAATATTTGCGTCTAGAGTCTTTGCATTGAGGGCTATCTGAAAATGGCTGTGGCGCTGAAGGTGCCTGTGAATGTGGAGGTGGATGTATGTGAAACCCTCATGTGGAGCATTCGTTTGTGTGGGATGCTCTACCAGGTTCATTCCTAGATAATGCACTCAAAGAGCACTAAACATAGAGTGTGAAAACTGAGTTTCCTTGAGAGCTGCTTGGAAGCCTGATGGTGTGTGAAGTTAGTGAGCCAAATGGAGTTGTTCTCCCACAAGAACCACTCGGCTGATCCTTCTTCAATATGCCCTTCACCAACATGCAGTGTTTCCTTGATTGAATGAGCTCTCACACCAATATTTGTGTCTAGAGCCTTTGCATTGAGGGCTATCTGAAAACGGCTGTGGCGCTGAAGGTGCCTGTGAATGTGGAGGTGGATGTATGTGAAACCCTCATGTGGAGCATTCGTTTGTGTGGGATGCTCTACCAGGTTCATTCCTAGATAATGCACTCAAAGAGCACTAAACATAGAGTGTGAAAACTGAGTTTCCTTGAGAGCTGCTTGGAAGCCTGATGGTGTGTGAAGTTAGTGAGCCAAATGGAGTTGTTCTCCCACAAGAACCACTCGGCTGATTCTTCTTCAATATGCCCTTCACCAACATGCAGTGTTTCCTTGATTGAATCAGCTCTCACACCAATATTTGCGTCTAGAGCCTTTGCATTGAGGGCTATCTGAAAACGGCTGTGGCGCTGAAGGTGCCTGTGAATGTGGAGTTGGAGGTATGTGAAACCCGCATGTGGAGCATTCGTTTGTGTGGGATGCTCTACCAGGTTCATTCCTAGATAATGCACTCAAAGAACACTAAACATAGAGTGTGAAAACTGAGTTTCCTTGAGAGCTGCTTGGAAGCCTGATGGTGTGTGAAGTTAGTGAGCCAAATGGAGTTGTTCTCCCACAAGAACCACTCGGCTGATCCATCTTCAATATTCCCTTCACCAACATGCAGTGTTTCCTTGATTGAATTAGCTCTCACACCAATATTTGCGTCTAGAGCCTTTGCATTGAGGGCTATCTGAAAACGGCTGTGGCGCTGAAGTTGACTGTGAATGTGGAGTTGGTGGCATGTGAAACCCGCATGTGGAGCATTCGTTTGTGTGGGATGCTCTACCAGGTTCATTTCAGTCCTAGCCATACAAAGGGCACTAAGCATAGAGTGTGAAAACTGAGTTTCCTTGAGAGCTGCTTGGAAGCATGATGGTGTGTTAAGTGAGTGAGCCAAATGGAGTTGTTCTCCCACAAGAACCACTCGGCTGATCCTTCTTCAATATGCCCTTCACCAACATGCAGTGTTTCCTTGATTGAATTAGCTCTCACACCAATATTTGCGTCTAGAGCCTTTGCATTGAGGGCTATCTGAAAACGGCTGTGGCACTGAAGTTGCCTGTAAATGTGGAGTTGGTGGCATGTGAAACCCGCATGTGGAGCATTCGTTTGTGTGGGATGCTCTACCAGGTTCATTTCAGTCCTAGCCTTACAAAGGGCACTAAGCATAGAGTGTGAAAACTGAGTTTCCTTGAGAGCTGCTTGGAAGCCTGATGGTGTGTGAAGTTAGTGAGCCAAATGGAGTTGTTCTCCCACAAGAACCACTCGGCTGATCCTTCTTCAATATGCCCTTCACCAACATGCAGTGTTTCCTTGATTGAATTAGCTCTCACACCAATATTCGTGTCTAGAGCCTTTGCATTGAGGGCTATCTGAAAACGGCTGTGGCGCTGAAGTTGCCTGTGAATGTGGAGTTGGTGGCATGTGAAACCCGCATGTGGAGCATTCGTTTTTGTGGGATGCTCTACCAGGTTCATTCCTAGATAATGCACTCAAAGGGCACTAAGCATAGAGTGTGAAAACTGAGTTTCCTTGAGAGCTGCTTGGAAGCCTGATGTTGTGTGAAGTTAGTGAGCCAAATGGAGTTGTTCTCCCACAAGAACCACTCGGCTGATCCTTCTTCAATATGCCCTTCACCAACATGCAATGTTTCCTTGATTGAATTAGCTCTCACACCAATATTCGTGTCTAGAGCCTTTGCATTGAGGGCTATCTGAAAACGGCTGTGGCGCTGAAGTTGCCTGTGAATGTGGAGTTGGTGGCATGTGAAACCCGCATGTGGAGCATTCGTTTTTGTGGGATGCTCTACCAGGTTCATTCCTAGATAATGCACTCAAAGGGCACTAAGCATAGAGTGTGAAAACTGAGTTTCCTTGAGAGCTGCTTGGAAGCCTGATGGTGTGTGAAGTTAGTGAGCCAAATGGAGTTGTTCTCCCACAAGAACCACTCGGCTGATCCTTCTTCAATATGCCCTTCACCAACATGCAGTGTTTCCTTGATTGAATCAGCTCTCACACCAATATTTGCGTCTAGAGTCTTTGCATTGAGGGCTATCTGAAAATGGCTGTGGCGCTGAAGGTGCCTGTGAATGTGGAGGTGGATGTATGTGAAACCCTCATGTGGAGCATTCGTTTGTGTGGGATGCTCTACCAGGTTCATTCCTAGATAATGCACTCAAAGAGCACTAAACATAGAGTGTGAAAACTGAGTTTCCTTGAGAGCTGCTTGGAAGCCTGATGGTGTGTGAAGTTAGTGAGCCAAATGGAGTTGTTCTCCCACAAGAACCACTCGGCTGATCCTTCTTCAATATGCCCTTCACCAACATGCAGTGTTTCCTTGATTGAATTAGCTCTCACACCAATATTTGTGTCTAGAGCCTTTGCATTGAGGGCTATCTGAAAACGGCTGTGGCGCTGAAGGTGCCTGTGAATGTGGAGGTGGATGTATGTGAAACTCTCATGTGGAGCATTCGTTTGTGTGGGATGCTCTACCAGGTTCATTCCTAGATAATGCACTCAAAGAGCACTAAACATAGAGTGTGAAAACTGAGTTTCCTTGAGAGCTGCTTGGAAGCCTGATGGTGTGTGAAGTTAGTGAGCCAAATGGAGTTGTTCTCCCACAAGAACCACTCGGCTGATCCTTCTTCAATATGCCCTTCACCAACATGCAGTGTTTCCTTGATTGAATCAGCTCTCACACCAATATTTGCGTCTAGAGCCTTTGCATTGAGGGCTATCTGAAAACGGCTGTGGCGCTGAAGTTACCTGTGAATGTGGAGTTGGTGGCATGTGAAACCCGCATGTGGAGCATTCGTTTGTGTGGGATGTTCTACCATGTTCATTCCTAGATAATGCACTCAAAGGGCACTAAGCATAGAGTGTGAAAACTGAGTTTCCTTGAGAGCTGCTTGGAAGCCTGATGGTGTGTGAAGTTAGTGAGCCAAATGGAGTTGTTCTCCCACAAGAACCACTCGGCTGATTCTTCTTCAATATGCCCTTCACCAACATGCAGTGTTTCCTTGATTGAATCAGCTCTCACACCAATATTTGCGTCTAGAGCCTTTGCATTGAGGGCTATCTGAAAACGGCTGTGGCGCTGAAGGTGCCTGTGAATGTGGAGTTGGAGGTAGTTGAAACCCTCATGTTTAGCATTCGTTTGTGTGGGATGCTCTACCAGGTTCATTCCTAGATAATGCACTCAAAGAACACTAAACATAGAGTGTGAAAACTGAGTTTCCTTGAGAGCTGCTTGGAAGCCTGATGGTGTGTGAAGTTAGTGAGCCAAATGGAGTTGTTCTCCACAAGAACCACTCGGCTGATCCATCTTCAATATGCCCTTCACCAACATGCAGTGTTTCCTTGATTGAATTAGCTCTCACACCAATATTTGCGTCTAGAGCCTTTGCATTGAGGGCTATCTGAAAACGGCTGTGGCGCTGAAGTTGACTGTGAATGTGGAGTTGGTGGCATGTGAAACCCGCATGTGGAGCATTCGTTTGTGTGGGATGCTCTACCAGGTTCATTTCAGTCCTAGCCATACAAAGGGCACTAAGCATAGAGTGTGAAAACTGAGTTTCCTTGAGAGCTGCTTGGAAGCCTGATGGTGTGTGAAGTTAGTGAGCCAAATGGAGTTGTTCTCCCACAAGAACCACTCGGCTGATCCTTCTTCAATATGCCCTTCACCAACATGCAGTGTTTCCTTGATTGAATTAGCTCTCACACCAATATTTGCGTCTAGAGCCTTTGCATTGAGGGCTATCTGAAAACGGCTGTGGCACTGAAGTTGCCTGTAAATGTGGAGTTGGTGGCATGTGAAACCCGCATGTGGAGCATTCGTTTGTGTGGGATGCTCTACCAGGTTCATTTCAGTCCTAGCCTTACAAAGGGCACTAAGCATAGAGTGTGAAAACTGAGTTTCCTTGAGAGCTGCTTGGAAGCCTGATGGTGTGTGAAGTTAGTGAGCCAAATGGAGTTGTTCTCCCACAAGAACCACTCGGCTGATCCTTCTTCAATATGCCCTTCACCAACATGCAGTGTTTCCTTGATTGAATTAGCTCTCACACCAATATTCGTGTCTAGAGCCTTTGCATTGAGGGCTATCTGAAAACGGCTGTGGCGCTGAAGTTGCCTGTGAATGTGGAGTTGGTGGCATGTGAAACCCGCATGTGGAGCATTCGTTTTTGTGGGATGCTCTACCAGGTTCATTCCTAGATAATGCACTCAAAGGGCACTAAGCATAGAGTGTGAAAACTGAGTTTCCTTGAGAGCTGCTTGGAAGCCTGATGGTGTGTGAAGTTAGTGAGCCAAATGGAGTTGTTCTCCCACAAGAACCACTCGGCTGATCCTTCTTCAATATGCCCTTCACCAACATGCAGTGTTTCCTTGATTGAATCAGCTCTCACACCAATATTTGCGTCTAGAGCCTTTGCATTGAGGGCTATCTGAAAATGGCTGTGGCGCTGAAGGTGCCTGTGAATGTGGAGTTGGTGGCATGTGAAACCCGCATGTGGAGCAATCGTTTGTGTGGGATGCTCTACCATGTTCATTCCTAGATAATGCACACAAAGAGCACTAAACATAGAGTGTGAAAACTGAGTTTCCTTGAGAGCTGCTTGGAAGCCTGATGGTGTGTGAAGTTAGTGAGCCAAATGGAGTTGTTCTCCCACAAGAACCACTCGGCTGATCCTTCTTCAATATGCCCTTCACCAACATGCAGTGTTTCCTTGATTGAATTAGCTCTCACACCAATATTTGTGTCTAGAGCCTTTGCATTGAGGGCTATCTGAAAACGGCTGTGGCGCTGAAGTTGCCTGTGAATGTGGAGTTGGTGGCATGTGAAACCCGCATGTGGAGCATTCGTTTGTGTGGGATGCTCTACCAGGTTCATTCCTAGATAATGCACTCAAAGAGCACTAAACATAGAGTGTGAAAACTGAGTTTCCTTGAGAGCTGCTTGGAAGCCTGATGGTGTGTGAAGTTAGTGAGCCAAATGGAGTTGTTCTCCCACAAGAACCACTCGGCTGATCCTTCTTCAATATTCCCTTCACCAACATGCAGTGTTTCCTTGATTGAATTAACTCTCACACCAATATTTGCGTCTAGAGCCTTTGCATTGAGGGCTATCTGAAAACGGCTGTGGCGCTGAAGTTGCCTGTGAATGTGGAGTTGGTGGCATGTGAAACCCGCATGTGGAGCATTCGTTTGTGTGGGATGCACTACCAGGTTCATTCCTAGATAATGCACTCAAAGGGCAATAAGAATAGAGTGTGAAAACTGAGTTTCCTTGAGAGCTGCTTGGAAGCCTGATGGTGTGTGAAGTTAGTGAGCCAAATGGAGTTGTTCTCCCACAAGAACCACTCGGCTGATCCTTCTTCAATATGCCCTTCACCAACATGCAGTGTTTCCTTGATTGAATTAGCTCTCACACCAATATTTGCGTCTAGAGCCTTTGCATTGAGGGCTATCTGAAAACAGCTGTGGCGCTGAAGTTGCCTGTGAATGTGGAGTTGGTGGCATGTGAAACCCGCATGTGGAGCATTCGTTTGTGTGGGATGCTCTACCAGGTTCATTCCTAGATAATGCACTCAAAGGGCACTAAGCATAGAGTGTGAAAACTGAGTTTCCTTGAGAGCTGCTTGGAAGCCTGATGGTGTGTGAAGTTAGTGAGCCAAATGGAGTTGTTCTCCCACAAGAACCACTCAGCTGATTCTTCTTCAATATGCCCTTCACCAACATGCAGTGTTTCCTTGATTGAATCAGCTCTCACACCAATATTTGCGTCTAGAGCCTTTGCATTGAGGGCTATCTGAAAACGGCTGTGGCACTGAAGTTGCCTGTAAATGTGGAGTTGGTGGCATGTGAAACCCGCATGTGGAGCATTCGTTTGTGTGGGATGCTCTACCAGGTTCATTCCTAGATAATGCACTCAAAGGGCACTAAGCATAGAGTGTGAAAACTGAGTTTCCTTGAGAGCTGCTTGGAAGCCTGATGGTGTGTGAAGTTAGTGAGCCAAATGGAGTTGTTCTCCCACAAGAACCACTCGGCTGATCCTTCTTCAATGTGCCCTTCACCAACATGCAGTGTTTCCTTGATTGAATTAGCTCTCACACCAATATTTGCGTCTAGAGCCTTTGCATTGAGGGCTATCTGAAAAGGGCTGTGGCGCTGAAGTTGCCTGTGAATGTGGAGTTGGTGGCATGTGAAACCCGCATGTGGAGCATTCGTTTGTGTGGGATGCTCTACCAGGTTCATTCCTAGATAATGCACTCAAAGGGCACTAAGCATAGAGTGTGAAAACTGAGTTTCCTTGAGAGCTGCTTGGAAGCCTGATGGTGTGTGAAGTTAGTGATCCAAATGGAGTTGTTCTCCACAAGAACCACTCGGCTGTTTCTTCTTCAATATGCCCTTCACCAACATGCAGTGTTTCCTTGATTGAATCAGCTCTCACACCAATATTTGCGTCTAGAGCCTTTGCATTGAGGGCTATCTGAAAACGGCTGTGGCGCTGAAGTTGCCTGTGAATGTGGAGTTGGTGGCATGTGAAACCCGCATGTGGAGCATTCGTTTGTGTGGGATGCTCTACCATGTTCATTCCTAGATAATGCACTCAAAGGGCACTAAGCATAGAGTGTGAAAACTGAGTTTCCTTGAGAGCTGCTTGGAAGCCTGATGGTGTGTGAAGTTAGTGAGCCAAATGGAGTTGTTCTCCCACAAGAACCACTCGGCTGATCCTTCTTCAATATGCCCTTCACCAACATGCAGTGTTTCCTTGATTGAATTAGCTCTCACACCAATATTTGCGTCTAGAGCCTTTGCATTGAGGGCTATCTGAAAACGGCTGTGGCGCTGAAGTTGCCTGTGAATGTGGAGTTGGTGGCATGTGAAACCCGCATGTGGAGCATTCGTTTGTGTGGGATGCTCTACCAGGTTCATTCCTAGATAATGCACTCAAAGAGCACTAAACATAGAGTGTGAAAACTGAGTTTCCTTGAGAGCTGCTTGGAAGCTTGATGGTGTGTGAAGTTAGTGAGCCAAATGGAGTTGTTCTCCCACAAGAACCACTCGGCTGATCCTTCTTCAATATGCCCTTCACCAACATGCAGTGTTTCCTTGATTGAATTAGCTCTCACACCAATATTTGCGTCTAGAGCCTTTGCATTGAGGGCTATCTGAAAACGGCTGTGGCGCTGAAGTTGCCTGTGAATGTGGAGTTGGTGGCATGTGAAACCCGCATGTGGAGCATTCGTTTGTGTGGGATGCTCTACCAGGTTCATTCCTAGATAATGCATTCAAACGGCACAAAGCATAGAGTGTGAAAACTGAGTTTCCTTGAGAGCTGCTTGGAAGCCTGATGGTGTGTGAAGTTAGTGAGCCAAATGGAGTTGTTCTCCCACAAGAACCACTCGGCTGATCCTTCTTCAATATGCCCTTCACCAACATGCAGTGTTTCCTTGATTGAATTAGCTCTCACACCAATATTTGCGTCTAGAGCCTTTGCATTGAGGGCTATCTGAAAACGGCTGTGGCGCTGAAGTTGCCTGTGAATGTGGAGTTGGTGGCATGTGAAACCCGCATGTGGAGCATTCGTTTGTGTGGGATGCTCTACCAGGTTCATTCCTAGATAATGCACTCAAAGGGCACTAAGCATAGAGTGTGAAAACTGAGTTTCCTTGAGAGCTGCTTGGAAGCCTGATGGTGTGTGAAGTTAGTGAGCCAAATGGAGTTGTTCTCCCACAAGAACCACTCGGCTGATCCTTCTTCAATATGCCCTTCACCAACATGCAGTGTTTCCTTGATTGAATTAGCTCTCACACCAATATTTGCGTCTAGAGCCTTTGCATTGAGGGCTATCTGAAAACGGCTGTGGCGCTGAAGTTGCCTGTGAATGTGGAGTTGGTGGCATGTGAAACCCGCATGTGGAGCATTCGTTTGTGTGGGATGCTCTACCAGGTTCATTCCTAGATAATGCACTCAAAGGGCACTAAGCATAGAGTGTGAAAACTGAGTTTCCTTGAGAGCTGCTTGGAAGCCTGATGGTGTGTGAAGTTAGTGAGCCAAATGGAGTTGTTCTCCCACAAGAACCACTCGGCTGATCCTTCTTCAATATGCCCTTCACCAACATGCAGTGTTTCCTTGATTGAATCAGCTCTCACACCAATATTTGCGTCTAGAGCCTTTGCATTGAGGGCTATCTGAAAACGGCTGTGGTGCTGAAGTTGCCTGTGAATGTGGAGTTGGTGGCATGTGAAACCCGCATGTGGAGCATTCGTTTGTGTGGGATGCTCTACCAGGTTCATTCCTAGATAATGCACTCAAAGGGCACTAAGCATAGAGTGTGAAAACTGAGTTTCCTTGAGAGCTGCTTGGAAGCCTGATGGTGTGTGAAGTTAGTGAGCCAAATGGAGTTGTTCTCCCACAAGAACCACTCGGCTGATCCTTCTTCAATATGCCCTTCACCAACATGCAGTGTTTCCTTGATTGAATTAGCTCTCACACCAATATTTGTGTCTAGAGCCTTTGCATTGAGGGCTATCTGAAAACGGCTGTGGCGCTGAAGTTGCCTGTGAATGTGGAGTTGGTGGCATGTGAAACCCGCATGTGGAGCATTCGTTTGTGTGGGATGCTCTACCAGGTTCATTCCTAGATAATGCACTCAAAGGGCACTAAGCATAGAGTGTGAAAACTGAGTTTCCTTGAGAGCTGCTTGGAAGCCTGATGGTGTGTGAAGTTAGTGAGCCAAATGGAGTTGTTCTCCCACAAGAACCACTCGGCTGATCCTTCTTCAATATGCCCTTCACCAACATGCAGTGTTTCCTTGATTGAATCAGCTCTCACACCAATATTTGCGTCTAGAGCCTTTGCATTGAGGGCTATCTGAAAACGGCTGTGGCGCTGAAGTTGCCTGTGAATGTGGAGTTGGTGGCATGTGAAACCCGCATGTGGAGCATTCGTTTGTGTGGGATGCTCTACCAGGTTCATTCCTAGATAATGCACTCAAAGGGCACTAAGCATAGAGTGTGAAAACTGAGTTTCCTTGAGAGCTGCTTGGAAGCCTGATGGTGTGTGAAGTTAGTGAGCCAAATGGAGTTGTTCTCCCACAAGAACCACTCGGCTGATCCTTCTTCAATATGCCCTTCACCAACATGCAGTGTTTCCTTGATTGAATTAGCTCTCACACCAATATTTGCGTCTAGAGCCTTTGCATTGAGGGCTATCTGAAAACGGCTGTGGCGCTGAAGTTGCCTGTGAATGTGGAGTTGGTGGCATGTGAAACCCGCATGTGGAGCATTCGTTTGTGTGGGATGCTCTACCAGGTTCATTCCTAGATAATGCACTCAAAGGGCACTAAGCATAGAGTGTGAAAACTGAGTTTCCTTGAGAGCTGCTTGGAAGCCTGATGGTGTGTGAAGTTAGTGAGCCAAATGGAGTTGTTCTCCCACAAGAACCACTCGGCTGATCCTTCTTCAATATGCCCTTCACCAACATGCAGTGTTTCCTTGATTGAATTAGCTCTCACACCAATATTTGTGTCTAGAGCCTTTGCATTGAGGGCTATCTGAAAACGGCTGTGGCGCTGAAGTTGCCTGTGAATGTGGAGTTGGTGGCATGTGAAACCCGCATGTGGAGCATTCGTTTGTGTGGGATGCTCTACCAGGTTCATTCCTAGATAATGCACTCAAAGGGCACTAAGCATAGAGTGTGAAAACTGAGTTTCCTTGAGAGCTGCTTGGAAGCCTGATGGTGTGTGAAGTTAGTGAGCCAAATGGAGTTGTTCTCCCACAAGAACCACTCGGCTGATCCTTCTTCAATATGCCCTTCACCAACATGCAGTGTTTCCTTGATTGAATCAGCTCTCACACCAATATTTGCGTCTAGAGCCTTTGCATTGAGGGCTATCTGAAAACGGCTGTGGCGCTGAAGTTGCCTGTGAATGTGGAGTTGGTGGCATGTGAAACCCGCATGTGGAGCATTCGTTTGTGTGGGATGCTCTACCAGGTTCATTCCTAGATAATGCACTCAAAGGGCACTAAGCATAGAGTGTGAAAACTGAGTTTCCTTGAGAGCTGCTTGGAAGCCTGATGGTGTGTGAAGTTAGTGAGCCAAATGGAGTTGTTCTCCCACAAGAACCACTCGGCTGATCCTTCTTCAATATGCCCTTCACCAACATGCAGTGTTTCCTTGATTGAATTAGCTCTCACACCAATATTTGCGTCTAGAGCCTTTGCATTGAGGGCTATCTGAAAACGGCTGTGGCGCTGAAGTTGCCTGTGAATGTGGAGTTGGTGGCATGTGAAACCCGCATGTGGAGCATTCGTTTGTGTGGGATGCTCTACCAGGTTCATTCCTAGATAATGCACTCAAAGGGCACTAAGCATAGAGTGTGAAAACTGAGTTTCCTTGAGAGCTGCTTGGAAGCTTGATGGTGTGTGAAGTTAGTGAGCCAAATGGAGTTGTTCTCCCACAAGAACCACTCGGCTGATCCTTCTTCAATATGCCCTTCACCAACATGCAGTGTTTCCTTGATTGAATTAGCTCTCACACCAATATTTGCGTCTAGAGCCTTTGCATTGAGGGCTATCTGAAAACGGCTGTGGCGCTGAAGTTGCCTGTGAATGTGGAGTTGGTGGCATGTGAAACCCGCATGTGGAGCATTCGTTTGTGTGGGATGCTCTACCAGGTTCATTCCTAGATAATGCACTCAAACGGCACAAAGCATAGAGTGTGAAAACTGAGTTTCCTTGAGAGCTGCTTGGAAGCCTGATGGTGTGTGAAGTTAGTGAGCCAAATGGAGTTGTTCTCCCACAAGAACCACTCGGCTGATCCTTCTTCAATATGCCCTTCACCAACATGCAGTGTTTCCTTGATTGAATTAGCTCTCACACCAATATTTGCGTCTAGAGCCTTTGCATTGAGGGCTATCTGAAAACGGCTGTGGCGCTGAAGTTGCCTGTGAATGTGGAGTTGTGGCATGTGAAACCCGCATGTGGAGCATTCGTTTGTGTGGGATGCTCTACCAGGTTCATTCCTAGATAATGCACTCAAAGGGCACTAAGCATAGAGTGTGAAAACTGAGTTTCCTTGAGAGCTGCTTGGAAGCCTGATGGTGTGTGAAGTTAGTGAGCCAAATGGAGTTGTTCTCCCACAAGAACCACTCGGCTGATCCTTCTTCAATATGCCCTTCACCAACATGCAGTGTTTCCTTGATTGAATTAGCTCTCACACCAATATTTGCGTCTAGAGCCTTTGCATTGAGGGCTATCTGAAAACGGCTGTGGCGCTGAAGTTGCCTGTGAATGTGGAGTTGTGGCATGTGAAACCCGCATGTGGAGCATTCGTTTGTGTGGGATGCTCTACCATGTTCATTCCTAGATAATGCACTCAAAGGGCACTAAGCATAGAGTGTGAAAACTGAGTTTCCTTGAGAGCTGCTTGGAAGCCTGATGGTGTGTGAAGTTAGTGAGCCAAATGGAGTTGTTCTCCCACAAGAACCACTCGGCTGATCCTTCTTCAATATGCCCTTCACCAACATGCAGTGTTTCCTTGATTGAATCAGCTCTCACACCAATATTTGCGTCTAGAGCCTTTGCATTGAGGGCTATCTGAAAACGGCTGTGGCGCTGAAGTTGCCTGTGAATGTGGAGTTGGTGGCATGTGAAACCCGCATGTGGAGCATTCGTTTGTGTGGGATGCTCTACCATGTTCATTCCTAGATAATGCACTCAAAGGGCACTAAGCATAGAGTGTGAAAACTGAGTTTCCTTGAGAGCTGCTTGGAAGCCTGATGGTGTGTGAAGTTAGTGAGCCAAATGGAGTTGTTCTCCCACAAGAACCACTCGGCTGATCCTTCTTCAATATGCCTTTCACCAACATGCAGTGTTTGCTTGATTGAATTAGCTCTCACACCAATATTTGCGTCTAGAGCCTTTGCATTGAGGGCTATCTGAAAACGGCTGTGGCGCTGAAGTTGCCTGTGAATGTGGAGTTGGTGGCATGTGAAACCCGCATGTGAGCATTCGTTTGTGTGGGATGCTCTACCAGGTTCATTCCTAGATAATGCACTCAAAGGGCACTTAGCATAGAGTGTGAAAACTGAGTTTCCTTGAGAGCTGCTTGGAAGCCTGATGGTGTGTGAAGTTAGTGAGCCAAATGGAGTTGTTCTCCCACAAGAACCACTCGGCTGATCCTTCTTCAATATGCCCTTCACCAACATGCAGTGTTTCCTTGATTGAATTAACTCTCACACAATATTTGCGTCTAGAGCCTTTGCATTGAGGGCTATCTGAAAACGGCTGTGGCGCTGAAGTTGCCTGTGAATGTGGAGTTGGTGGCATGTGAAACCA
>NW_026698946.1:0-72874 GCF_030435755.1 Ochotona princeps | reverse complement strand
TAGGTTCATTTCAGTCCTAGCCATACAAAGGGCACTAAGCATAGAGTGTGAAAACTGAGTTTCCTTGAGAGCTGCTTGGAAGCCTGATGGTGTGTGAAGTTAGTGAGCCAAATGGAGTTGTTCTCCCACAAGAACCACTCGGCTGATCCTTCTTCAATATGCCCTTCACCAACATGCAGTGTTTCCTTGATTGAATTAGCTCTCACACCAATATTTGCGTCTAGAGCCTTTGCATTGAGGGCTATCTGAAAACGGCTGTGGCGCTGAAGTGCCTGTGAATGTGGAGTTGGTGGCATGTGAAACCCGCATGTGGAGCATTCGTTTGTGTGGGATGCTCTACCAGGTTCATTCCTAGATAATGCACTCAAAGGGCACTAAGCATAGAGTGTGAAAACTGAGTTTCCTTGAGAGCTGCTTGGAAGCCTGATGGTGTGTGAAGTTAGTGAGCCAAATGGAGTTGTTCTCCCACAAGAACCACTCGGCTGATCCTTCTTCAATATGCCCTTCACCAACATGCAGTGTTTCCTTGATTGAATTAGCTCTCACACCAATATTTGCGTCTAGAGCCTTTGCATTGAGGGCTATCTGAAAACGGCTGTGGCGCTGAAGTTGCCTGTGAATGTGGAGTTGGTGGCATGTGAAACACGCATGTGGAGCATTCGTTTGTGTGGGATGCTCTACCAGGTTCATTTCAGTCCTAGCCATACAAAGGGCACTAAGCATAGAGTGTGAAACTGAGTTTCCTTGAGAGCTGCTTGGAAGCCTGATGGTGTGTGAAGTTAGTGAGCCAAATTGGAGTTGTTCTCCACAAGAACCACTCGGCTGATCCTTCTTCAATATGCCCTTCACCAACATGCAGTGTTTCCTTGATTGAATTAGCTCTCACACCAATATTTGCGTCTAGAGCCTTTGCATTGAGGGCTATCTGAAAACGGCTGTGGCGCTGAAGTTGCCTGTGAATGTGGAATTGGTGGCATGTGAAACCCGCATGTGGAGCATTGGTTTGTGTGGGTTACTCTACCAGGTTCATTTCAGTCCTAGCCATACAAAGGGCACTAAGCATAGAGTGTGATAACTGAGTTTCCTTGAGAGCTGCTTGGAAGCCTGATGGTGTGTGAAGTTAGTGAGCCAAATGGAGTTGTTCTCCCACAAGAACCACTCGGCTGATCCTTCTTCAATATGCCCTTCACCAACATGCAGTGTTTCCTTGATTGAATTAGCTCTCACACAAATATTTGCGTCTAGAGCCTTTGCATTGAGTTCTATCTGAAAATGGCTGTAGCGCTTGAAGTTGCCTGTGAATGTGGAGTTGGTGGCATGTGAAACCCGCATATGGAGCATTCGTTTGTGTGGGATGCTCTACCAGGTTCATTCCTAGATAATGCATTCAAAGGGCACTAAACATAGAGTGTGAAAACTGAGTTTCCTTGAGAGCTGCTTGGAAGCCTGATGGTGTGTGAAGTTAGTGAGCCAAATGGAGTTGTTCTCCCACAAGAACCACTCGGCTGATCCTTCTTCAATATGCCCTTCACCAACATGCAGTGTTTTCTTGATTGAATTAGCTTTCACACCAATATTTGCGTCTAGAGCCTTTGCATTGAGGGCTATCTGAAAACGGCTGTGGCGCTGAAGTTGCCTGTGAATGTGGAGTTGGTGGCATGTGAAACCCGCATGTGGAGCATTCGTTTGTGTGGGTTGCTCTACAGGTTCATTTCAGTCCTAGCATACAAAGGGCACTAAGCATAGAGTGTGAAAACTGAGTTTCCTTGAGAGCTGCTTGGAAGCCTGATGGTGTGTGAAGTTAGTGAGCCAAATGGAGTTGTTCTCCCACAAGAACCACTCGGCTGATCCTTCTTCAATATGCCCTTCACCAACATGCAGTGTTTCCTTGATTGAATTAGCTCTCACACAATATTTGCGTCTAGAGCCTTTGCATTGAGGGCTATCTGAAAACGGCTGTGGCGCTGAAGTTGCCTGTGAATGTGGAGTTGGTGGCATGTGAAACCCGCATGTGGAGCATTCGTTTGTGTGGGATGCTCTACCAGGTTCATTCCTAGATAATGCACTCAAAGGGCACTAAGCATAGAGTGTGAAAACTGGAGTTTCCTTGAGAGCTGCTTGGAAGCCTGATGGTGTGTGAAGAAGTTAGTGAGCCAAATGGAGTTGTTCTCCCACAAGAAACCACTCGGCTGATCCTTCTTCAATATGCCCTTCACCAACATGCAGTGTTTCCTTGATTGAATTAGCTCTCACACCAATATTTGCGTCTAGAGCCTTTGCATTGAGGGCTATCTGAAAACGGCTGTGGCGCTGAAGTTGCCTGTGAATGTGGAGTTGGTGGCATGTGAAACCCCGCATGTGGAGCATTCGTTTGTGTGTAATGCTCTACCAGGTTCATTCCTAGATAATGCACTCAAAGGGCACTAAGCATAGAGTGTGAAAACTGAGTTTCCTTGAGAGCTGCTTGGAAGCCTGATGGTGTGTGAAGTTAGTGAGCCAAATGGAGTTGTTCTCCCACAAGAACCACTCGGCTGATCCTTCTTCAATATGCCCTTCACCAACATGCAGTGTTTCCTTGATTGAATTAGCTCTCACACCAATATTTGCGTCTAGAGCCTTTGCATTGAGGGCTATCTGAAAACGGCTGTGGCGCTGAAGTTGCCTGTGAATGTGGAATTGGTGGCATGTGAAACACGCATGTGGAGCATTGGTTGTGTGGGTTGCTCTACCAGGTTCATTTCAGTCCTAGCCATACAAAGGGCACTAAGCATAGAGTGTGATAACTGAGTTTCCTTGAGAGCTGCTTGGAAGCCTGATGGTGTGTGAAGTTAGTGAGCCAAATGGAGTTGTTCTCCCACAAGAACCACTCGGCTGATCCTTCTTCAATATGCCCTTCACCAACATGCAGTGTTTCCTTGATTGAATTAGCTCTCACACAAATATTTGCGTCTAGAGCCTTTGCATTGAGTTCTATCTGAAAATGGCTGTAGCGCTGAAGTTGCCTGTGAATGTGAGTTGGTGCATGTGAAACCCGCATATGGAGCATTCGTTTGTGTGGGATGCTCTACCAGGTTCATTCCTAGATAATGCATTCAAAGGGCACTAAACATAGAGTGTGAAAACTGAGTTTCCTTGAGAGCTGCTTGGAAGCCTGATGGTGTGTGAAGTTAGTGAGCCAAATGGAGTTGTTCTCCCACAAGAACCACTCGGCTGATCCTTCTTCAATATGCCCTTCACCAACATGCAGTGTTTTCTTGATTGAATTAGCTTCACACCAATATTTGCGTCTAGAGCCTTTGCATTGAGGGCTATCTGAAAACGGCTGTGGCGCTGAAGTTGCCTGTGAATGTGGAGTTGGTGGCATGTGAAACCCGCATGTGGAGCATTCGTTTGTGTGGGTTGCTCTACCAGGTTCATTTCAGTCCTAGCCATACAAAGGGCACTAAGCATAGAGTGTGAAAACTGAGTTTCCTTGAGAGCTGCTTGGAAGCCTGATGGTGTGTGAAGTTAGTGAGCCAAATGGAGTTGTTCTCCCACAAGAACCACTCGGCTGATCCTTCTTCAATATGCCCTTCACCAACATGCAGTGTTTCCTTGATTGAATTAGCTCTCACACCAATATTTGCGTCTAGAGCCTTTGCATTGAGGGCTATCTGAAAACGGCTGTGGCGCTGAAGTTGCCTGTGAATGTGGAGTTGGTGGCATGTGAAACCCGCATGTGGAGCATTCGTTTGTGTGGGATGCTCTACCAGGTTCATTCCTAGATAATGCACTCAAAGGGCACTAAGCATAGAGTGTGAAAACTGAGTTTCCTTGAGAGCTGCTTGGAAGCCTGATGTGTGTGAAGTTAGTGAGCCAAATGGAGTTGTTCTCCCACAAGAACCACTCGGCTGATCCTTCTTCAATATGCCCTTCACCAACATGCAGTGTTTCCTTGATTGAATTAGCTCTCACACCAATATTTGCGTCTAGAGCCTTTGCATTGAGGGCTATCTGAAAACGGCTGTGGCGCTGAAGTTGCCTGTGAATGTGGAGTTGGTGGCATGTGAAACCCGCATGTGGAGCATTCGTTTGTGTGGGATGCTCTACCAGGTTCATTTCAGTCGTAGACAAAGAAAGGGCACTAAGCATAGAGTGTGAAAACTGAGTTCCTTGAGAGCTGCTTGGAAGCCTGATGGTGTGTGAAGTTAGTGAGCCAAATGGAGTTGTTCTCCCACAAGAACCACTCGGCTGATTCTTCTTCAATATGCCCTTCACCAACATGCAGTGTTTCCTTGATTGAATTAGCTCTCACACCAATATTTGCGTCTAGAGCCTTTGCATTGAGGGCTATCTGAAAACGGCTGTGGCGCTGAAGTTGCCTGTGAATGTGGAGTTGGTGGCATGTGAAACCCGCATGTGGAGCATTCGTTTGTG
This sequence comes from Ochotona princeps, assembly GCF_030435755.1. Lineage (NCBI taxonomy): Eukaryota > Metazoa > Chordata > Mammalia > Lagomorpha > Ochotonidae > Ochotona > Ochotona princeps. The sequence goes on along the minus strand of NW_026698946.1, from coordinate 68,458 downwards.
TGGGATGCTGACCAACTTCATTTCAGTCCTAGGCACTCAAACGGCACTAAGCATAGAGTGTGAAAACTGAGTTTCCTTGAGAGCTGCTTGGAAGCCTGATGGTGTGTGAAGTTAGTGAGCCAAATGGAGTTGTTCTCCCACAAGAACCACTCGGCTGATCCTTCTTCAATATGCCCTTCACCAACATGCAGTGTTTCCTTGATTGAATTAGCTCTCACACCAATATTTGCGTCTAGAGCCTTTGCATTGAGGGCTATCTGAAAACGGCTGTGGCGCTGAAGTTGCCTGTGAATGTGGAGTTGGTGGCATGTGAAACACGCATGTGGAGCATTCGTTTGTGTGGGATGCTCTACCAGGTTCATTTCAGTCCTAACCATACAAAGGGCACTAAGCATAGAGTGTGAAAACTGAGTTTCCTTGAGAGCTGCTTGGAAGCCTGATGGTGTGTGAAGTTAGTGAGCCAAATGGAGTTGTTCTCCCACAAGAACCACTCGGCTGATCCTTCTTCAATATGCCCTTCACCAACATGCAGTGTTTCCTTGATTGAATTAGCTCTCACACCAATATTTGCGTCTAGAGCCTTTGCATTGAGGGCTATCTGAAAACGGCTGTGGCGCTGAAGTTGCCTGTGAATGTGGAATTGGTGGCATGTGAAACCCGCATGTAGAGCATTGGTTTGTGTGGGTTGCTCTACCAGGTTCATTTCAGTCCTAGCCATACAAAGGGCACTAAGCATAGAGTGTGAAAACTGAGTTTCCTTGAGAGCTGCTTGGAAGCCTGATGGTGTGTGAAGTTAGTGAGCCAAATGGAGTTGTTCTCCCACAAGAACCACTCGGCTGATCCTTCTTCAATATGCCCTTCACCAACATGCAGTGTTTCCTTGATTGAATTAGCTCTCACACAAATATTTGCGTCTAGAGCCTTTGCATTGAGGCTATCTGAAAATGGCTGTAGCGCTGAAGTTGCCTGTGAATGTGGAGTTGGTGGCATGTGAAACCCGCATAGTGGAGCATTCGTTTGTGTGGGATGCTCTACCACGTTCATTCCTAGATAATGCATTCAAAGGGCACTAAACATAGAGTGTGAAAACTGAGTTTCCTTGAGAGCTGCTTGGAAGCCTGATGGTGTGTGAAGTTAGTGAGCCAAATGGAGTTGTTCTCCCACAAGAACCACTCGGCTGATCCTTCTTCAATATGCCCTTCACCAACATGCAGTGTTTTCTTGATTGAATTAGCTCTCACACCAATATTTGCGTCTAGAGCCTTTGCATTGAGGGCTATCTGAAAACGGCTGTGGCGCTGAAGTTGCCTGTGAATGTGGAGTTGGTGGCATGTGAAACCCGCATGTGGAGCATTCGTTTGTGTGGGTTGCTCTACCAGGTTCATTTCAGTCCTAGCCATACAAAGGGCACTAAGCATAGAGTGTGAAAACTGAGTTTCCTTGAGAGCTGCTTGGAAGCCTGATGGTGTGTGAAGTTAGTGAGCCAAATGGAGTTGTTCTCCCACAAGAACCACTCGGCTGATCCTTCTTCAATATGCCCTTCACCAACATGCAGTGTTTCCTTGATTGAATTAGCTCTCACACCAATATTTGCGTCTAGAGCCTTTGCATTGAGGGCTATCTGAAAACGGCTGTGGCGCTGAAGTTGCCTGTGAATGTGGAGTTGGTGGCATGTGAAACCCGCATGTGGAGCATTCGTTTGTGTGGGATGCTCTACCAGGTTCATTCCTAGATAATGCACTCAAAGGGCACTAAGCATAGAGTGTGAAAACTGAGTTTCCTTGAGAGCTGCTTGGAAGCCTGATGGTGTGTGAAGTTAGTGAGCCAAATGGAGTTGTTCTCCCACAAGAACCACTCGGCTGATCCTTCTTCAATATGCCCTTCACCAACATGCAGTGTTTCCTTGATTGAATTAGCTCTCACACCAATATTTGCGTCTAGAGCCTTTGCATTGAGGGCTATCTAAAACGGCTGTGGCGCTGAAGTTGCCTGTGAATGTGGAATTGGTGGCATGTGAAACCCGCATGTGGAGCATTGGTTTGTGTGGGTTGCTCTACCAGGTTCATTTCAGTCCTAGCCATACAAAGGGCACTAAGCATAGAGTGTGAAACTGAGTTTCCTTGAGAGCTGCTTGGAAGCCTGATGGTGTGTGAAGTTAGTGAGCCAAATGGAGTTGTTCTCCCACAAGAACCACTCGGCTGATCCTTCTTCAATATGCCCTTCACCAACATGCAGTGTTTCCTTGATTGAATTAGCTCTCACACAAATATTTGCGTCTAGAGCCTTTGCATTGAGGGCTATCTGAAAATGGCTGTAGCGCTGAAGTTGCCTGTGAATGTGGAGTTGGTGGCATGTGAAACCCGCATGTGGAGCATTCGTTTGTGTGGGATGCTCTACCAGTTCATTCCTAGATAATGCATTCAAAGGGCACTAAACATAGAGTGTGAAAACTGAGTTTCCTTGAGAGCTGCTTGGAAGCCTGATGGTGTGTGAAGTTAGTGAGCCAAATGGAGTTGTTCTCCCACAAGAACCACTCGGCTGATCCTTCTTCAATATGCCCTTCACCAACATGCAGTGTTTCCTTGATTGAATTAGCTCTCACACCAATATTTGCGTCTAGAGCCTTTGCATTGAGGGCTATCTGAAAACGGCTGTGGCGCTGAAGTTGCCTGTGAATGTGGAGTTGGTGGCATGTGAAACCCGCATGTGGAGCATTCGTTTGTGTGGGTTGCTCTACCAGGTTCATTTCAGTCCTAGCCATACAAAGGGCACTAAGCATAGAGTGTGAAAACTGAGTTTCCTTGAGAGCTGCTTGGAAGCCTGATGGTGTGTGAAGTTAGTGAGCCAAATGGAGTTGTTCTCCCACAAGAACCACTCGGCTGATCCTTCTTCAATATGCCTTCACCAACATGCAGTGTTTCCTTGATTGAATTAGCTCTCACACCAATATTTGCGTCTAGAGCCTTTGCATTGAGGGCTATCTGAAACGGCTGTGGCGCTGAAGTTGCCTGTGAATGTGGAGTTGGTGGCATGTGAAACCCGCATGTGGAGCATTCGTTTGTGTGGGATGCTCTACCAAGTTCATTCCTAGATAATGCACTCAAAGGGCACTAAGCATAGAGTGTGAAAACTGAGTTTCCTTGAGAGCTGCTTGGAAGCCTGATGGTGTGTGAAGTTAGTGAGCCAAATGGAGTTGTTCTCCCACAAGAACCACTCGGCTGATCCTTCTTCAATATGCCCTTCACCAACATGCAGTGTTTCCTTGATTGAATTAGCTCTCACACCAATATTTGCGTCTAGAGCCTTTGCATTGAGGGCTATCTGAAAACGGCTGTGGTGCTGAAGTTGCCTGTGAATGTGGAGTTGGTGGCATGTGAAACCCGCATGTGGAGCATTCGTTTGTGTGGGATGGTCTACCAGGTTCATTTTAGTCCTAGCCATACAAAGGGCACTAAGCATAGAGTGTGAAAACTGAGTTTCCTTGAGAGCTGCTTGGAAGCCTGATGGTGTGTGAAGTTAGTGAGCCAAATGGAGTTGTTCTCCCACAAGAACCACTCGGCTGATCCTTCTTCAATATGCCCTTCACCAACATGCAGTGTTTCCTTGATTGAATTAGCTCTCACACCAATATTTGCGTCTAGAGCCTTTGCATTGAGGGCTATCTGAAAACGGCTGTGGCGCTGAAGTTGCCTGTGAATGTGGAGTTGGTGGCATGTGAAACCCGCATGTGGAGCATTCGTTTGTGTGGGATGCTCTACCAGGTTCATTCCTAGATAATGCACTCAAAGGGCACTAAGCATAGAGTGTGAAAACTGAGTTTCCTTGAGAGCTGCTTGGAAGCCTGATGGTGTGAGACGTTAGTGAGCCAAATGGAGTTGTTCTCCCACAAGAACCACTCGGCTGATCCTTCTTCAATATGCCCTTCACCAACATGCAGTGTTTCCTTGATTGAATTAGCTCTCACACCAATATTTGCGTCTAGAGCCTTTGCTTTGAGGGCTATCTGAAAACGGCTGTGGCGCTGAAGTTGCCTGTGAATGTGGAGTTGGTGGCATGTGAAACCCTCATGTGGAGCATTCGTTTGTGTGGGATGCTCTACCAGGTTCATTTCAGTCCTAGCCAAAGAAAGGGCACTAAACATAGAGTGTGAAAACTGAGTTTCCTTGAGAGCTGCTTGGAAGCCTGATGGTGTGTGACGTTAGTGAGCCAAATGGAGTTGTTCTCCCACAAGAACCACTCGGCTGATCCTTCTTCAATATGCCCTTCACCAACATGCAGTGTTTCCTTGATTGAATTAGCTCTCACACCAATATTTGCGTCTGGAGCCTTTGCATTGAGGGCTATCTGAAAACGGCTGTGGCGCTGAAGTTGCCTGTGAATGTGGAGTTGGTGGCATGTGAAACCCGCATGTGGAGCATTCGTTTGTGTGGGATGCTGACCAAGCTTCATTTCAGTCCTAGGCACACAAAGAGCACTAAGCATAGAGTGTGAAAACTGAGTTTCCTTGAGAGCTGCTTGGAAGCCTGATGGTGTGTGAAGTTAGTGAGCCAAATGGAGTTGTTCTCCCACAAGAACCACTCGGCTGATTCTTCTTCAATATGCCCTTCACCAACATGCAGTGTTTCCTTGATTGAATTAGCTCTCACACCAATATTTGCGTCTAGAGCCTTTGCATTGAGGGCTATCTGAAAACGGCTGTGGCGCTGAAGTTGCCTGTGAATGTGGAGTTGGTGGCATGTGAAACCCGCATGTGGAGCATTCGTTTGTGTGGGATGCTGACCAAACTTCATTTCAATCCTAGGCACTCAAACGGCACTAAGCATAGAGTGTGAAAACTGAGTTTCCTTGAGAGCTGCTTGGAAGCCTGATGGTGTGTGAAGTTAGTGAGCCAAATGGAGTTGTTCTCCCACAAGAACCACTCGGCTGATCCTTCTTCAATATGCCCTTCACCAACATGCAGTGTTTCCTTGATTGAATTAGCTCTCACACCAATATTTGCGTCTAGAGCCTTTGCATTGAGGGCTATCTGAAAACGGCTGTGGCGCTGAAGTTGCCTGTGAATGTGGAGTTGGTGGCATGTGAAACACGCATGTGGAGCATTCGTTTGTGTGGGATGCTCTACCAGGTTCATTTCAGTCCTAGCCATACAAAGGGCACTAAGCATAGAGTGTGAAAACTGAGTTTCCTTGAGAGCTGCTTGGAAGCCTGATGGTGTGTGAAGTTAGTGAGCCAAATGGAGTTGTTCTCCCACAAGAACCACTCGGCTGATCCTTCTTCAATATGCCCTTCACCAACATGCAGTGTTTCCTTGATTGAATTAGCTCTCACACCAATATTTGCGTCTAGAGCCTTTGCATTGAGGGCTATCTGAAAACGGCTGTGGTGCTGAAGTTGCCTGTGAATGTGGAATTGGTGGCATGTGAAACCCGCATGTGGAGCATTCGTTTGTGTGGGATGGTCTACCAGGTTCATTTTAGTCCTAGCCATACAAAGGGCACTAAGCATAGAGTGTGAAAACTGAGTTTCCTTGAGAGCTGCTTGGAAGCCTGATGGTGTGTGAAGTTAGTGAGCCAAATGGAGTTGTTCTCCCACAAGAACCACTCGGCTGATCCTTCTTCAATATGCCCTTCACCAACATGCAGTGTTTCCTTGATTGAATTAGCTCTCACACCAATATTTGCGTCTAGAGCCTTTGCATTGAGGGCTATCTGAAAACGGCTGTGGCGCTGAAGTTGCCTGTGAATGTGGAGTTGGTGGCATGTGAAACCCGCATGTGGAGCATTCGTTTGTGTGGGATGCTCTACCAGGTTCATTCCTAGATAATGCACTCAAAGGGCACTAAGCATAGAGTGTGAAAACTGAGTTTCCTTGAGAGCTGCTTGGAAGCCTGATGGTGTGAGACGTTAGTGAGCCAAATGGAGTTGTTCTCCCACAAGAACCACTCGGCTGATCCTTCTTCAATATGCCCTTCACCAACATGCAGTGTTTCCTTGATTGAATTAGCTCTCACACCAATATTTGCGTCTAGAGCCTTTGCTTTGAGGGCTATCTGAAAACGGCTGTGGCGCTGAAGTTGCCTGTGAATGTGGAGTTGGTGGCATGTGAAACCCGCATGTGGAGCATTCGTTTGTGTGGGATGCTGACCAAGCTTCATTTCAGTCCTAGGCACACAAAGAGCACTAAGCATAGAGTGTGAAAACTGAGTTTCCTTGAGAGCTGCTTGGAAGCCTGATGGTGTGTGAAGTTAGTGAGCCAAATGGAGTTGTTCTCCCACAAGAACCACTCGGCTGATTCTTCTTCAATATGCCCTTCACCAACATGCAGTGTTTCCTTGATTGAATTAGCTCTCACACCAATATTTGCGTCTAGAGCCTTTGCATTGAGGGCTATCTGAAAACGGCTGTGGCGCTGAAGTTGCCTGTGAATGTGGAGTTGGTGGCATGTGAAACCCGCATGTGGAGCATTCGTTTGTGTGGGATGCTGACCAAACTTCATTTCAGTCCTAGGCACTCAAACGGCACTAAGCATAGAGTGTGAAAACTGAGTTTCCTTGAGAGCTGCTTGGAAGCCTGATGGTGTGTGAAGTTAGTGAGCCAAATGGAGTTGTTCTCCCACAAGAACCACTCGGCTGATCCTTCTTCAATATGCCCTTCACCAACATGCAGTGTTTCCTTGATTGAATTAGCTCTCACACCAATATTTGCGTCTAGAGCCTTTGCATTGAGGGCTATCTGAAAACGGCTGTGGCGCTGAAGTTGCCTGTGAATGTGGAGTTGGTGGCATGTGAAACACGCATGTGGAGCATTCGTTTGTGTGGGATGCTCTACCAGGTTCATTTCAGTCCTAGCCATACAAAGGGCACTAAGCATAGAGTGTGAAAACTGAGTTTCCTTGAGAGCTGCTTGGAAGCCTGATGGTGTGTGAAGTTAGTGAGCCAAATGGAGTTGTTCTCCCACAAGAACCACTCGGCTGATCCTTCTTCAATATGCCCTTCACCAACATGCAGTGTTTCCTTGATTGAATTAGCTCTCACACCAATATTTGCGTCTAGAGCCTTTGCATTGAGGGCTATCTGAAAACGGCTGTGGCACTGAAGTTGCCTGTGAATGTGGAATTGGTGGCATGTGAAACCCGCATGTGGAGCATTGGTTTGTGTGGGTTGCTCTACCAGGTTCATTTCAGTCCTAGCCATACAAAGGGCACTAAGCATAGAGTGTGATAACTGAGTTTCCTTGAGAGCTGCTTGGAAGCCTGATGGTGTGTGAAGTTAGTGAGCCAAATGGAGTTGTTCTCCCACAAGAACCACTCGGCTGATCCTTCTTCAATATGCCCTTCACCAACATGCAGTGTTTCCTTGATTGAATTAGCTCTCACACAAATATTTGCGTCTAGAGCCTTTGCATTGAGTTCTATCTGAAAATGGCTGTAGCGCTGAAGTTGCCTGTGAATGTGGAGTTGGTGGCATGTGAAACCCGCATATGGAGCATTCGTTTGTGTGGGATGCTCTACCAGGTTCATTCCTAGATAATGCATTCAAAGGGCACTAAACATAGAGTGTGAAAACTGAGTTTCCTTGAGAGCTGCTTGGAAGCCTGATGGTGTGTGAAGTTAGTGAGCCAAATGGAGTTGTTCTCCCACAAGAACCACTCGGCTGATCCTTCTTCAATATGCCCTTCACCAACATGCAGTGTTTTCTTGATTGAATTAGCTTTCACACCAATATTTGCGTCTAGAGCCTTTGCATTGAGGGCTATCTGAAAACGGCTGTGGCGCTGAAGTTGCCTGTGAATGTGGAGTTGGTGGCATGTGAAACCCGCATGTGGAGCATTCGTTTGTGTGGGTTGCTCTACCAGGTTCATTTCAGTCCTAGCCATACAAAGGGCACTAAGCATAGAGTGTGAAAACTGAGTTTCCTTGAGAGCTGCTTGGAAGCCTGATGGTGTGTGAAGTTAGTGAGCCAAATGGAGTTGTTCTCCCACAAGAACCACTCGGCTGATCCTTCTTCAATATGCCCTTCACCAACATGCAGTGTTTCCTTGATTGAATTAGCTCTCACACCAATATTTGCGTCTAGAGCCTTTGCATTGAGGGCTATCTGAAAACGGCTGTGGCGCTGAAGTTGCCTGTGAATGTGGAGTTGGTGGCATGTGAAACCCGCATGTGGAGCATTCGTTTGTGTGGGATGCTCTACCAGGTTCATTCCTAGATAATGCACTCAAAGGGCACTAAGCATAGAGTGTGAAAACTGAGTTTCCTTGAGAGCTGCTTGGAAGCCTGATGGTGTGTGAAGTTAGTGAGCCAAATGGAGTTGTTCTCCCACAAGAACCACTCGGCTGATCCTTCTTCAATATGCCCTTCACCAACATGCAGTGTTTCCTTGATTGAATTAGCTCTCACACCAATATTTGCGTCTAGAGCCTTTGCATTGAGGGCTATCTGAAAACGGCTGTGGCGCTGAAGTTGCCTGTGAATGTGGAGTTGGTGGCATGTGAAACACGCATGTGGAGCATTCGTTTGTGTGGGATGCTCTACCAGGTTCATTTCAGTCCTAGCCATACAAAGGGCACTAAGCATAGAGTGTGAAAACTGAGTTTCCTTGAGAGCTGCTTGGAAGCCTGATGGTGTGTGAAGTTAGTGAGCCAAATGGAGTTGTTCTCCCACAAGAACCACTCGGCTGATCCTTCTTCAATATGCCCTTCACCAACATGCAGTGTTTCCTTGATTGAATTAGCTCTCACACCAATATTTGCGTCTAGAGCCTTTGCATTGAGGGCTATCTGAAAACGGCTGTGGCGCTGAAGTTGCCTGTGAATGTGGAATTGGTGGCATGTGAAACCCGCATGTGGAGCATTGGTTTGTGTGGGTTGCTCTACCAGGTTCATTTCAGTCCTAGCCATACAAAGGGCACTAAGCATAGAGTGTGATAACTGAGTTTCCTTGAGAGCTGCTTGGAAGCCTGATGGTGTGTGAAGTTAGTGAGCCAAATGGAGTTGTTCTCCCACAAGAACCACTCGGCTGATCCTTCTTCAATATGCCCTTCACCAACATGCAGTGTTTCCTTGATTGAATTAGCTCTCACACAAATATTTGCGTCTAGAGCCTTTGCATTGAGTTCTATCTGAAAATGGCTGTAGCGCTGAAGTTGCCTGTGAATGTGGAGTTGGTGGCATGTGAAACCCGCATATGGAGCATTCGTTTGTGTGGGATGCTCTACCAGGTTCATTCCTAGATAATGCATTCAAAGGGCACTAAACATAGAGTGTGAAAACTGAGTTTCCTTGAGAGCTGCTTGGAAGCCTGATGGTGTGTGAAGTTAGTGAGCCAAATGGAGTTGTTCTCCCACAAGAACCACTCGGCTGATCCTTCTTCAATATGCCCTTCACCAACATGCAGTGTTTTCTTGATTGAATTAGCTTTCACACCAATATTTGCGTCTAGAGCCTTTGCATTGAGGGCTATCTGAAAACGGCTGTGGCGCTGAAGTTGCCTGTGAATGTGGAGTTGGTGGCATGTGAAACCCGCATGTGGAGCATTCGTTTGTGTGGGTTGCTCTACCAGGTTCATTTCAGTCCTAGCCATACAAAGGGCACTAAGCATAGAGTGTGAAAACTGAGTTTCCTTGAGAGCTGCTTGGAAGCCTGATGGTGTGTGAAGTTAGTGAGCCAAATGGAGTTGTTCTCCCACAAGAACCACTCGGCTGATCCTTCTTCAATATGCCCTTCACCAACATGCAGTGTTTCCTTGATTGAATTAGCTCTCACACCAATATTTGCGTCTAGAGCCTTTGCATTGAGGGCTATCTGAAAACGGCTGTGGCGCTGAAGTTGCCTGTGAATGTGGAGTTGGTGGCATGTGAAACCCGCATGTGGAGCATTCGTTTGTGTGGGATGCTCTACCAGGTTCATTCCTAGATAATGCACTCAAAGGGCACTAAGCATAGAGTGTGAAAACTGAGTTTCCTTGAGAGCTGCTTGGAAGCCTGATGGTGTGTGAAGTTAGTGAGCCAAATGGAGTTGTTCTCCCACAAGAACCACTCGGCTGATCCTTCTTCAATATGCCCTTCACCAACATGCAGTGTTTCCTTGATTGAATTAGCTCTCACACCAATATTTGCGTCTAGAGCCTTTGCATTGAGGGCTATCTGAAAACGGCTGTGGCGCTGAAGTTGCCTGTGAATGTGGAGTTGGTGGCATGTGAAACCCGCATGTGGAGCATTCGTTTGTGTGTAATGCTCTACCAGGTTCATTCCTAGATAATGCACTCAAAGGGCACTAAGCATAGAGTGTGAAAACTGAGTTTCCTTGAGAGCTGCTTGGAAGCCTGATGGTGTGTGAAGTTAGTGAGCCAAATGGAGTTGTTCTCCCACAAGAACCACTCGGCTGATCCTTCTTCAATATGCCCTTCACCAACATGCAGTGTTTCCTTGATTGAATTAGCTCTCACACCAATATTTGCGTCTAGAGCCTTTGCATTGAGGGCTATCTGAAAACGGCTGTGGCGCTGAAGTTGCCTGTGAATGTGGAATTGGTGGCATGTGAAACCCGCATGTGGAGCATTGGTTTGTGTGGGTTGCTCTACCAGGTTCATTTCAGTCCTAGCCATACAAAGGGCACTAAGCATAGAGTGTGATAACTGAGTTTCCTTGAGAGCTGCTTGGAAGCCTGATGGTGTGTGAAGTTAGTGAGCCAAATGGAGTTGTTCTCCCACAAGAACCACTCGGCTGATCCTTCTTCAATATGCCCTTCACCAACATGCAGTGTTTCCTTGATTGAATTAGCTCTCACACAAATATTTGCGTCTAGAGCCTTTGCATTGAGTTCTATCTGAAAATGGCTGTAGCGCTGAAGTTGCCTGTGAATGTGGAGTTGGTGGCATGTGAAACCCGCATATGGAGCATTCGTTTGTGTGGGATGCTCTACCAGGTTCATTCCTAGATAATGCATTCAAAGGGCACTAAACATAGAGTGTGAAAACTGAGTTTCCTTGAGAGCTGCTTGGAAGCCTGATGGTGTGTGAAGTTAGTGAGCCAAATGGAGTTGTTCTCCCACAAGAACCACTCGGCTGATCCTTCTTCAATATGCCCTTCACCAACATGCAGTGTTTTCTTGATTGAATTAGCTTTCACACCAATATTTGCGTCTAGAGCCTTTGCATTGAGGGCTATCTGAAAACGGCTGTGGCGCTGAAGTTGCCTGTGAATGTGGAGTTGGTGGCATGTGAAACCCGCATGTGGAGCATTCGTTTGTGTGGGTTGCTCTACCAGGTTCATTTCAGTCCTAGCCATACAAAGGGCACTAAGCATAGAGTGTGAAAACTGAGTTTCCTTGAGAGCTGCTTGGAAGCCTGATGGTGTGTGAAGTTAGTGAGCCAAATGGAGTTGTTCTCCCACAAGAACCACTCGGCTGATCCTTCTTCAATATGCCCTTCACCAACATGCAGTGTTTCCTTGATTGAATTAGCTCTCACACCAATATTTGCGTCTAGAGCCTTTGCATTGAGGGCTATCTGAAAACGGCTGTGGCGCTGAAGTTGCCTGTGAATGTGGAGTTGGTGGCATGTGAAACCCGCATGTGGAGCATTCGTTTGTGTGGGATGCTCTACCAGGTTCATTCCTAGATAATGCACTCAAAGGGCACTAAGCATAGAGTGTGAAAACTGAGTTTCCTTGAGAGCTGCTTGGAAGCCTGATGGTGTGTGAAGTTAGTGAGCCAAATGGAGTTGTTCTCCCACAAGAACCACTCGGCTGATCCTTCTTCAATATGCCCTTCACCAACATGCAGTGTTTCCTTGATTGAATTAGCTCTCACACCAATATTTGCGTCTAGAGCCTTTGCATTGAGGGCTATCTGAAAACGGCTGTGGCGCTGAAGTTGCCTGTGAATGTGGAGTTGGTGGCATGTGAAACCCGCATGTGGAGCATTCGTTTGTGTGGGATGCTCTACCAGGTTCATTTCAGTCGTAGACAAAGAAAGGGCACTAAGCATAGAGTGTGAAAACTGAGTTTCCTTGAGAGCTGCTTGGAAGCCTGATGGTGTGTGAAGTTAGTGAGCCAAATGGAGTTGTTCTCCCACAAGAACCACTCGGCTGATTCTTCTTCAATATGCCCTTCACCAACATGCAGTGTTTCCTTGATTGAATTAGCTCTCACACCAATATTTGCGTCTAGAGCCTTTGCATTGAGGGCTATCTGAAAACGGCTGTGGCGCTGAAGTTGCCTGTGAATGTGGAGTTGGTGGCATGTGAAACCCGCATGTGGAGCATTCGTTTGTGTGGGATGCTGACCAAACTTCATTTCAGTCCTAGGCACTCAAACGGCACTAAGCATAGAGTGTGAAAACTGAGTTTCCTTGAGAGCTGCTTGGAAGCCTGATGGTGTGTGAAGTTAGTGAGCCAAATGGAGTTGTTCTCCCACAAGAACCACTCGGCTGATCCTTCTTCAATATGCCCTTCACCAACATGCAGTGTTTCCTTGATTGAATTAGCTCTCACACCAATATTTGCGTCTAGAGCCTTTGCATTGAGGGCTATCTGAAAACGGCTGTGGCGCTGAAGTTGCCTGTGAATGTGGAGTTGGTGGCATGTGAAACACGCATGTGGAGCATTCGTTTGTGTGGGATGCTCTACCAGGTTCATTTCAGTCCTAACCATACAAAGGGCACTAAGCATAGAGTGTGAAAACTGAGTTTCCTTGAGAGCTGCTTGGAAGCCTGATGGTGTGTGAAGTTAGTGAGCCAAATGGAGTTGTTCTCCCACAAGAACCACTCGGCTGATCCTTCTTCAATATGCCCTTCACCAACATGCAGTGTTTCCTTGATTGAATTAGCTCTCACACCAATATTTGCGTCTAGAGCCTTTGCATTGAGGGCTATCTGAAAACGGCTGTGGCGCTGAAGTTGCCTGTGAATGTGGAATTGGTGGCATGTGAAACCCGCATGTAGAGCATTGGTTTGTGTGGGTTGCTCTACCAGGTTCATTTCAGTCCTAGCCATACAAAGGGCACTAAGCATAGAGTGTGAAAACTGAGTTTCCTTGAGAGCTGCTTGGAAGCCTGATGGTGTGTGAAGTTAGTGAGCCAAATGGAGTTGTTCTCCCACAAGAACCACTCGGCTGATCCTTCTTCAATATGCCCTTCACCAACATGCAGTGTTTCCTTGATTGAATTAGCTCTCACACAAATATTTGCGTCTAGAGCCTTTGCATTGAGGGCTATCTGAAAATGGCTGTAGCGCTGAAGTTGCCTGTGAATGTGGAGTTGGTGGCATGTGAAACCCGCATGTGGAGCATTCGTTTGTGTGGGATGCTCTACCACGTTCATTCCTAGATAATGCATTCAAAGGGCACTAAACATAGAGTGTGAAAACTGAGTTTCCTTGAGAGCTGCTTGGAAGCCTGATGGTGTGTGAAGTTAGTGAGCCAAATGGAGTTGTTCTCCCACAAGAACCACTCGGCTGATCCTTCTTCAATATGCCCTTCACCAACATGCAGTGTTTTCTTGATTGAATTAGCTCTCACACCAATATTTGCGTCTAGAGCCTTTGCATTGAGGGCTATCTGAAAACGGCTGTGGCGCTGAAGTTGCCTGTGAATGTGGAGTTGGTGGCATGTGAAACCCGCATGTGGAGCATTCGTTTGTGTGGGTTGCTCTACCAGGTTCATTTCAGTCCTAGCCATACAAAGGGCACTAAGCATAGAGTGTGAAAACTGAGTTTCCTTGAGAGCTGCTTGGAAGCCTGATGGTGTGTGAAGTTAGTGAGCCAAATGGAGTTGTTCTCCCACAAGAACCACTCGGCTGATCCTTCTTCAATATGCCCTTCACCAACATGCAGTGTTTCCTTGATTGAATTAGCTCTCACACCAATATTTGCGTCTAGAGCCTTTGCATTGAGGGCTATCTGAAAACGGCTGTGGCGCTGAAGTTGCCTGTGAATGTGGAGTTGGTGGCATGTGAAACCCGCATGTGGAGCATTCGTTTGTGTGGGATGCTCTACCAAGTTCATTCCTAGATAATGCACTCAAAGGGCACTAAGCATAGAGTGTGAAAACTGAGTTTCCTTGAGAGCTGCTTGGAAGCCTGATGGTGTGTGAAGTTAGTGAGCCAAATGGAGTTGTTCTCCCACAAGAACCACTCGGCTGATCCTTCTTCAATATGCCCTTCACCAACATGCAGTGTTTCCTTGATTGAATTAGCTCTCACACCAATATTTGCGTCTAGAGCCTTTGCATTGAGGGCTATCTAAAAACGGCTGTGGCGCTGAAGTTGCCTGTGAATGTGGAATTGGTGGCATGTGAAACCCGCATGTGGAGCATTGGTTTGTGTGGGTTGCTCTACCAGGTTCATTTCAGTCCTAGCCATACAAAGGGCACTAAGCATAGAGTGTGAAAACTGAGTTTCCTTGAGAGCTGCTTGGAAGCCTGATGGTGTGTGAAGTTAGTGAGCCAAATGGAGTTGTTCTCCCACAAGAACCACTCGGCTGATCCTTCTTCAATATGCCCTTCACCAACATGCAGTGTTTCCTTGATTGAATTAGCTCTCACACAAATATTTGCGTCTAGAGCCTTTGCATTGAGGGCTATCTGAAAATGGCTGTAGCGCTGAAGTTGCCTGTGAATGTGGAGTTGGTGGCATGTGAAACCCGCATGTGGAGCATTCGTTTGTGTGGGATGCTCTACCACGTTCATTCCTAGATAATGCATTCAAAGGGCACTAAACATAGAGTGTGAAAACTGAGTTTCCTTGAGAGCTGCTTGGAAGCCTGATGGTGTGTGAAGTTAGTGAGCCAAATGGAGTTGTTCTCCCACAAGAACCACTCGGCTGATCCTTCTTCAATATGCCCTTCACCAACATGCAGTGTTTCCTTGATTGAATTAGCTCTCACACCAATATTTGCGTCTAGAGCCTTTGCATTGAGGGCTATCTGAAAACGGCTGTGGCGCTGAAGTTGCCTGTGAATGTGGAGTTGGTGGCATGTGAAACCCGCATGTGGAGCATTCGTTTGTGTGGGTTGCTCTACCAGGTTCATTTCAGTCCTAGCCATACAAAGGGCACTAAGCATAGAGTGTGAAAACTGAGTTTCCTTGAGAGCTGCTTGGAAGCCTGATGGTGTGTGAAGTTAGTGAGCCAAATGGAGTTGTTCTCCCACAAGAACCACTCGGCTGATCCTTCTTCAATATGCCCTTCACCAACATGCAGTGTTTCCTTGATTGAATTAGCTCTCACACCAATATTTGCGTCTAGAGCCTTTGCATTGAGGGCTATCTGAAAACGGCTGTGGCGCTGAAGTTGCCTGTGAATGTGGAGTTGGTGGCATGTGAAACCCGCATGTGGAGCATTCGTTTGTGTGGGATGCTCTACCAAGTTCATTCCTAGATAATGCACTCAAAGGGCACTAAGCATAGAGTGTGAAAACTGAGTTTCCTTGAGAGCTGCTTGGAAGCCTGATGGTGTGTGAAGTTAGTGAGCCAAATGGAGTTGTTCTCCCACAAGAACCACTCGGCTGATCCTTCTTCAATATGCCCTTCACCAACATGCAGTGTTTCCTTGATTGAATTAGCTCTCACACCAATATTTGCGTCTAGAGCCTTTGCATTGAGGGCTATCTGAAAACGGCTGTGGCGCTGAAGTTGCCTGTGAATGTGGAGTTGGTGGCATGTGAAACACGCATGTGGAGCATTCGTTTGTGTGCGATGCTCTACCAGGTTCATTTCAGTCCTAGCCATACAAAGGGCACTAAGCATAGAGTGTGAAAACTGAGTTTCCTTGAGAGCTGCTTGGAAGCCTGATGGTGTGTGAAGTTAGTGAGCCAAATGGAGTTGTTCTCCCACAAGAACCACTCGGCTGATCCTTCTTCAATATGCCCTTCACCAACATGCAGTGTTTCCTTGATTGAATTAGCTCTCACACCAATATTTGCGTCTAGAGCCTTTGCATTGAGGGCTATCTGAAAACGGCTGTGGCGCTGAAGTTGCCTGTGAATGTGGAATTGGTGGCATGTGAAACCCGCATGTGGAGCATTGGTTTGTGTGGGTTGCTCTACCAGGTTCATTTCAGTCCTAGCCATACAAAGGGCACTAAGCATAGAGTGTGATAACTGAGTTTCCTTGAGAGCTGCTTGGAAGCCTGATGGTGTGTGAAGTTAGTGAGCCAAATGGAGTTGTTCTCCCACAAGAACCACTCGGCTGATCCTTCTTCAATATGCCCTTCACCAACATGCAGTGTTTCCTTGATTGAATTAGCTCTCACACAAATATTTGCGTCTAGAGCCTTTGCATTGAGTTCTATCTGAAAATGGCTGTAGCGCTGAAGTTGCCTGTGAATGTGGAGTTGGTGGCATGTGAAACCCGCATATGGAGCATTCGTTTGTGTGGGATGCTCTACCAGGTTCATTCCTAGATAATGCATTCAAAGGGCACTAAACATAGAGTGTGAAAACTGAGTTTCCTTGAGAGCTGCTTGGAAGCCTGGTGGTGTGTGAAGTTAGTGAGCCAAATGGAGTTGTTCTCCCACAAGAACCACTCGGCTGATCCTTCTTCAATATGCCCTTCACCAACATGCAGTGTTTTCTTGATTGAATTAGCTTTCACACCAATATTTGCGTCTAGAGCCTTTGCATTGAGGGCTATCTGAAAACGGCTGTGGCGCTGAAGTTGCCTGTGAATGTGGAGTTGGTGGCATGTGAAACCCGCATGTGGAGCATTCGTTTGTGTGGGTTGCTCTACCAGGTTCATTTCAGTCCTAGCCATACAAAGGGCACTAAGCATAGAGTGTGAAAACTGAGTTTCCTTGAGAGCTGCTTGGAAGCCTGATGGTGTGTGAAGTTAGTGAGCCAAATGGAGTTGTTCTCCCACAAGAACCACTCGGCTGATCCTTCTTCAATATGCCCTTCACCAACATGCAGTGTTTCCTTGATTGAATTAGCTCTCACACCAATATTTGCGTCTAGAGCCTTTGCATTGAGGGCTATCTGAAAACGGCTGTGGCGCTGAAGTTGCCTGTGAATGTGGAGTTGGTGGCATGTGAAACCCGCATGTGGAGCATTCGTTTGTGTGGGATGCTCTACCAGGTTCATTCCTAGATAATGCACTCAAAGGGCACTAAGCATAGAGTGTGAAAACTGAGTTTCCTTGAGAGCTGCTTGGAAGCCTGATGGTGTGTGAAGTTAGTGAGCCAAATGGAGTTGTTCTCCCACAAGAACCACTCGGCTGATCCTTCTTCAATATGCCCTTCACCAACATGCAGTGTTTCCTTGATTGAATTAGCTCTCACACCAATATTTGCGTCTAGAGCCTTTGCATTGAGGGCTATCTGAAAACGGCTGTGGCGCTGAAGTTGCCTGTGAATGTGGAGTTGGTGGCATGTGAAACCCGCATGTGGAGCATTCGTTTGTGTGTAATGCTCTACCAGGTTCATTCCTAGATAATGCACTCAAAGGGCACTAAGCATAGAGTGTGAAAACTGAGTTTCCTTGAGAGCTGCTTGGAAGCCTGATGGTGTGTGAAGTTAGTGAGCCAAATGGAGTTGTTCTCCCACAAGAACCACTCGGCTGATCCTTCTTCAATATGCCCTTCACCAACATGCAGTGTTTCCTTGATTGAATTAGCTCTCACACAAATATTTGCGTCTAGAGCCTTTGCATTGAGTTCTATCTGAAAATGGCTGTAGCGCTGAAGTTGCCTGTGAATGTGGAGTTGGTGGCATGTGAAACCCGCATATGGAGCATTCGTTTGTGTGGGATGCTCTACCAGGTTCATTCCTAGATAATGCATTCAAAGGGCACTAAACATAGAGTGTGAAAACTGAGTTTCCTTGAGAGCTGCTTGGAAGCCTGATGGTGTGTGAAGTTAGTGAGCCAAATGGAGTTGTTCTCCCACAAGAACCACTCGGCTGATCCTTCTTCAATATGCCCTTCACCAACATGCAGTGTTTTCTTGATTGAATTAGCTCTCACACCAATATTTGCGTCTAGAGCCTTTGCATTGAGGGCTATCTGAAAACGGCTGTGGCGCTGAAGTTGCCTGTGAATGTGGAGTTGGTGGCATGTGAAACCCGCATGTGGAGCATTCGTTTGTGTGGGTTGCTCTACCAGGTTCATTTCAGTCCTAGCCATACAAAGGGCACTAAGCATAGAGTGTGAAAACTGAGTTTCCTTGAGAGCTGCTTGGAAGCCTGATGGTGTGTGAAGTTAGTGAGCCAAATGGAGTTGTTCTCCCACAAGAACCACTCGGCTGATCCTTCTTCAATATGCCCTTCACCAACATGCAGTGTTTCCTTGATTGAATTAGCTCTCACACCAATATTTGCGTCTAGAGCCTTTGCATTGAGGGCTATCTGAAAACGGCTGTGGCGCTGAAGTTGCCTGTGAATGTGGAGTTGGTGGCATGTGAAACCCGCATGTGGAGCATTCGTTTGTGTGGGATGCTCTACCAGGTTCATTCCTAGATAATGCACTCAAAGGGCACTAAGCATAGAGTGTGAAAACTGAGTTTCCTTGAGAGCTGCTTGGAAGCCTGATGGTGTGTGAAGTTAGTGAGCCAAATGGAGTTGTTCTCCCACAAGAACCACTCGGCTGATCCTTCTTCAATATGCCCTTCACCAACATGCAGTGTTTCCTTGATTGAATTAGCTCTCACACCAATATTTGCGTCTAGAGCCTTTGCATTGAGGGCTATCTGAAAACGGCTGTGGCGCTGAAGTTGCCTGTGAATGTGGAGTTGGTGGCATGTGAAACCCGCATATGGAGCATTCGTTTGTGTGGGATGCTCTACCAGGTTCATTTCAGTCGTAGACAAAGAAAGGGCACTAAGCATAGAGTGTGAAAACTGAGTTTCCTTGAGAGCTGCTTGGAAGCCTGATGGTGTGTGAAGTTAGTGAGCCAAATGGAGTTGTTCTCCCACAAGAACCACTCGGCTGATTCTTCTTCAATATGCCCTTCACCAACATGCAGTGTTTCCTTGATTGAATTAGCTCTCACACCAATATTTGCGTCTAGAGCCTTTGCATTGAGGGCTATCTGAAAACGGCTGTGGCGCTGAAGTTGCCTGTGAATGTGGAGTTGGTGGCATGTGAAACCCGCATGTGGAGCATTCGTTTGTGTGGGATGCTGACCAAACTTCATTTCAGTCCTAGGCACTCAAACGGCACTAAGCATAGAGTGTGAAAACTGAGTTTCCTTGAGAGCTGCTTGGAAGCCTGATGGTGTGTGAAGTTAGTGAGCCAAATGGAGTTGTTCTCCCACAAGAACCACTCGGCTGATCCTTCTTCAATATGCCCTTCACCAACATGCAGTGTTTCCTTGATTGAATTAGCTCTCACACCAATATTTGCGTCTAGAGCCTTTGCATTGAGGGCTATCTGAAAACGGCTGTGGCGCTGAAGTTGCCTGTGAATGTGGAGTTGGTGGCATGTGAAACACGCATGTGGAGCATTCGTTTGTGTGGGATGCTCTACCAGGTTCATTTCAGTCCTAACCATACAAAGGGCACTAAGCATAGAGTGTGAAAACTGAGTTTCCTTGAGAGCTGCTTGGAAGCCTGATGGTGTGTGAAGTTAGTGAGCCAAATGGAGTTGTTCTCCCACAAGAACCACTCGGCTGATCCTTCTTCAATATGCCCTTCACCAACATGCAGTGTTTCCTTGATTGAATTAGCTCTCACACCAATATTTGCGTCTAGAGCCTTTGCATTGAGGGCTATCTGAAAACGGCTGTGGCGCTGAAGTTGCCTGTGAATGTGGAATTGGTGGCATGTGAAACCCGCATGTAGAGCATTGGTTTGTGTGGGTTGCTCTACCAGGTTCATTTCAGTCCTAGCCATACAAAGGGCACTAAGCATAGAGTGTGAAAACTGAGTTTCCTTGAGAGCTGCTTGGAAGCCTGATGGTGTGTGAAGTTAGTGAGCCAAATGGAGTTGTTCTCCCACAAGAACCACTCGGCTGATCCTTCTTCAATATGCCCTTCACCAACATGCAGTGTTTCCTTGATTGAATTAGCTCTCACACAAATATTTGCGTCTAGAGCCTTTGCATTGAGGGCTATCTGAAAATGGCTGTAGCGCTGAAGTTGCCTGTGAATGTGGAGTTGGTGGCATGTGAAACACGCATGTGGAGCATTCGTTTGTGTGGGATGCTCTACCACGTTCATTCCTAGATAATGCATTCAAAGGGCACTAAACATAGAGTGTGAAAACTGAGTTTCCTTGAGAGCTGCTTGGAAGCCTGATGGTGTGTGAAGTTAGTGAGCCAAATGGAGTTGTTCTCCCACAAGAACCACTCGGCTGATCCTTCTTCAATATGCCCTTCACCAACATGCAGTGTTTTCTTGATTGAATTAGCTCTCACACCAATATTTGCGTCTAGAGCCTTTGCATTGAGGGCTATCTGAAAACGGCTGTGGCGCTGAAGTTGCCTGTGAATGTGGAGTTGGTGGCATGTGAAACCCGCATGTGGAGCATTCGTTTGTGTGGGTTGCTCTACCAGGTTCATTTCAGTCCTAGCCATACAAAGGGCACTAAGCATAGAGTGTGAAAACTGAGTTTCCTTGAGAGCTGCTTGGAAGCCTGATGGTGTGTGAAGTTAGTGAGCCAAATGGAGTTGTTCTCCCACAAGAACCACTCGGCTGATCCTTCTTCAATATGCCCTTCACCAACATGCAGTGTTTCCTTGATTGAATTAGCTCTCACACCAATATTTGCGTCTAGAGCCTTTGCATTGAGGGCTATCTGAAAACGGCTGTGGCGCTGAAGTTGCCTGTGAATGTGGAGTTGGTGGCATGTGAAACCCGCATGTGGAGCATTCGTTTGTGTGGGATGCTCTACCAAGTTCATTCCTAGATAATGCACTCAAAGGGCACTAAGCATAGAGTGTGAAAACTGAGTTTCCTTGAGAGCTGCTTGGAAGCCTGATGGTGTGTGAAGTTAGTGAGCCAAATGGAGTTGTTCTCCCACAAGAACCACTCGGCTGATCCTTCTTCAATATGCCCTTCACCAACATGCAGTGTTTCCTTGATTGAATTAGCTCTCACACCAATATTTGCGTCTAGAGCCTTTGCATTGAGGGCTATCTAAAAACGGCTGTGGCGCTGAAGTTGCCTGTGAATGTGGAATTGGTGGCATGTGAAACCCGCATGTGGAGCATTGGTTTGTGTGGGTTGCTCTACCAGGTTCATTTCAGTCCTAGCCATACAAAGGGCACTAAGCATAGAGTGTGAAAACTGAGTTTCCTTGAGAGCTGCTTGGAAGCCTGATGGTGTGTGAAGTTAGTGAGCCAAATGGAGTTGTTCTCCCACAAGAACCACTCGGCTGATCCTTCTTCAATATGCCCTTCACCAACATGCAGTGTTTCCTTGATTGAATTAGCTCTCACACAAATATTTGCGTCTAGAGCCTTTGCATTGAGGGCTATCTGAAAATGGCTGTAGCGCTGAAGTTGCCTGTGAATGTGGAGTTGGTGGCATGTGAAACCCGCATGTGGAGCATTCGTTTGTGTGGGATGCTCTACCACGTTCATTCCTAGATAATGCATTCAAAGGGCACTAAACATAGAGTGTGAAAACTGAGTTTCCTTGAGAGCTGCTTGGAAGCCTGATGGTGTGTGAAGTTAGTGAGCCAAATGGAGTTGTTCTCCCACAAGAACCACTCGGCTGATCCTTCTTCAATATGCCCTTCACCAACATGCAGTGTTTCCTTGATTGAATTAGCTCTCACACCAATATTTGCGTCTAGAGCCTTTGCATTGAGGGCTATCTGAAAACGGCTGTGGCGCTGAAGTTGCCTGTGAATGTGGAGTTGGTGGCATGTGAAACCCGCATGTGGAGCATTCGTTTGTGTGGGTTGCTCTACCAGGTTCATTTCAGTCCTAGCCATACAAAGGGCACTAAGCATAGAGTGTGAAAACTGAGTTTCCTTGAGAGCTGCTTGGAAGCCTGATGGTGTGTGAAGTTAGTGAGCCAAATGGAGTTGTTCTCCCACAAGAACCACTCGGCTGATCCTTCTTCAATATGCCCTTCACCAACATGCAGTGTTTCCTTGATTGAATTAGCTCTCACACCAATATTTGCGTCTAGAGCCTTTGCATTGAGGGCTATCTGAAAACGGCTGTGGCGCTGAAGTTGCCTGTGAATGTGGAGTTGGTGGCATGTGAAACCCGCATGTGGAGCATTCGTTTGTGTGGGATGCTCTACCAAGTTCATTCCTAGATAATGCACTCAAAGGGCACTAAGCATAGAGTGTGAAAACTGAGTTTCCTTGAGAGCTGCTTGGAAGCCTGATGGTGTGTGAAGTTAGTGAGCCAAATGGAGTTGTTCTCCCACAAGAACCACTCGGCTGATCCTTCTTCAATATGCCCTTCACCAACATGCAGTGTTTCCTTGATTGAATTAGCTCTCACACCAATATTTGCGTCTAGAGCCTTTGCATTGAGGGCTATCTGAAAACGGCTGTGGGGCTGAAGTTGCCTGTGAATGTGGAGTTGGTGGCATGTGAAACACGCATGTGGAGCATTCGTTTGTGTGCGATGCTCTACCAGGTTCATTTCAGTCCTAGCCATACAAAGGGCACTAAGCATAGAGTGTGAAAACTGAGTTTCCTTGAGAGCTGCTTGGAAGCCTGATGGTGTGTGAAGTTAGTGAGCCAAATGGAGTTGTTCTCCCACAAGAACCACTCGGCTGATCCTTCTTCAATATGCCCTTCACCAACATGCAGTGTTTCCTTGATTGAATTAGCTCTCACACCAATATTTGCGTCTAGAGCCTTTGCATTGAGGGCTATCTGAAAACGGCTGTGGTGCTGAAGTTGCCTGTGAATGTGGAATTGGTGGCATGTGAAACGCGCATGTGGAGCATTCGTTTGTGTGGGTTGCTCTACCAGGTTCATTTTAGTCCTAGCCATACAAAGGGCACTAAGCATAGAGTGTGAAAACTGAGTTTCCTTGAGAGCTGCTTGGAAGCCTGATGGTGTGTGAAGTTAGTGAGCCAAATGGAGTTGTTCTCCCACAAGAACCACTCGGCTGATCCTTCTTCAATATGCCCTTCACCAACATGCAGTGTTTCCTTGATTGAATTAGCTCTCACACCAATATTTGCGTCTAGAGCCTTTGCATTGAGGGCTATCTGAAAACGGCTGTGGCGCTGAAGTTGCCTGTGAATGTGGAGTTGGTGGCATGTGAAACCCGCATGTGGAGCATTCGTTTGTGTGGGATGCTCTACCAGGTTCATTCCTAGATAATGCACTCAAAGGGCACTAAGCATAGAGTGTGAAAACTGAGTTTCCTTGAGAGCTGCTTGGAAGCCTGATGGTGTGAGACGTTAGTGAGCCAAATGGAGTTGTTCTCCCACAAGAACCACTCGGCTGATCCTTCTTCAATATGCCCTTCACCAACATGCAGTGTTTCCTTGATTGAATTAGCTCTCACACCAATATTTGCGTCTAGAGCCTTTGCTTTGAGGGCTATCTGAAAACGGCTGTGGCGCTGAAGTTGCCTGTGAATGTGGAGTTGGTGGCATGTGAAACCCTCATGTGGAGCATTCGTTTGTGTGGGATGCTCTACCAGGTTCATTTCAGTCCTAGCCAAAGAAAGGGCACTAAACATAGAGTGTGAAAACTGAGTTTCCTTGAGAGCTGCTTGGAAGCCTGATGGTGTGTGACGTTAGTGAGCCAAATGGAGTTGTTCTCCCACAAGAACCACTCGGCTGATCCTTCTGCAATATGCCCTTCACCAACATGCAGTGTTTCCTTGATTGAATTAGCTCTCACACCAATATTTGCGTCTGGAGCCTTTGCATTGAGGGCTATCTGAAAACGGCTGTGGCGCTGAAGTTGCCTGTGAATGTGGAGTTGGTGGCATGTGAAACCCGCATGTGGAGCATTCGTTTGTGTGGGATGCTGACCAAGCTTCATTTCAGTCCTAGGCACACAAAGAGCACTAAGGATAGAGTGTGAAAACTGAGTTTCCTTGAGAGCTGCTTGGAAGCCTGATGGTGTGTGAAGTTAGTGAGCCAAATGGAGTTGTTCTCCCACAAGAACCACTCGGCTGATTCTTCTTCAATATGCCCTTCACCAACATGCAGTGTTTCCTTGATTGAATTAGCTCTCACACCAATATTTGCGTCTAGAGCCTTTGCATTGAGGGCTATCTGAAAACGGCTGTGGCGCTGAAGTTGCCTGTGAATGTGGAGTTGGTGGCATGTGAAACCCGCATGTGGAGCATTCGTTTGTGTGGGATGCTGACCAAACTTCATTTCAGTCCTAGGCACTCAAACGGCACTAAGCATAGAGTGTGAAAACTGAGTTTCCTTGAGAGCTGCTTGGAAGCCTGATGGTGTGTGAAGTTAGTGAGCCAAATGGAGTTGTTCTCCCACAAGAACCACTCGGCTGATCCTTCTTCAATATGCCCTTCACCAACATGCAGTGTTTCCTTGATTGAATTAGCTCTCACACCAATATTTGCGTCTAGAGCCTTTGCATTGAGGGCTATCTGAAAACGGCTGTGGCGCTGAAGTTGCCTGTGAATGTGGAGTTGGTGGCATGTGAAACACGCATGTGGAGCATTCGTTTGTGTGGGATGCTCTACCAGGTTCATTTCAGTCCTAGCCATACAAAGGGCACTAAGCATAGAGTGTGAAAACTGAGTTTCCTTGAGAGCTGCTTGGAAGCCTGATGGTGTGTGAAGTTAGTGAGCCAAATGGAGTTGTTCTCCCACAAGAACCACTCGGCTGATCCTTCTTCAATATGCCCTTCACCAACATGCAGTGTTTCCTTGATTGAATTAGCTCTCACACCAATATTTGCGTCTAGAGCCTTTGCATTGAGGGCTATCTGAAAACGGCTGTGGCGCTGAAGTTGCCTGTGAATGTGGAGTTGGTGGCATGTGAAACCCGCATGTGGAGCATTGGTTTGTGTGGGTTGCTCTACCAGGTTCATTTCAGTCCTAGCCATACAAAGGGCACTAAGCATAGAGTGTGAAAACTGAGTTTCCTTGAGAGCTGCTTGGAAGCCTGATGGTGTGTGAAGTTAGTGAGCCAAATGGAGTTGTTCTCCCACAAGAACCACTCGGCTGATCCTTCTTCAATATGCCCTTCACCAACATGCAGTGTTTCCTTGATTGAATTAGCTCTCACACCAATATTTGCGTCTAGAGCCTTTGCATTGAGTTCTATCTGAAAATGGCTGTAGCGCTGAAGTTGCCTGTGAATGTGGAGTTGGTGGCATGTGAAACCCGCATGTGGAGCATTCGTTTGTGTGGGATGCTCTACCAGGTTCATTCCTAGATAATGCATTCAAAGGGCACTAAACATAGAGTGTGAAAACTGAGTTTCCTTGAGAGCTGCTTGGAAGCCTGATGGTGTGTGAAGTTAGTGAGCCAAATGGAGTTGTTCTCCCACAAGAACCACTCGGCTGATCCTTCTTCAATATGCCCTTCACCAACATGCAGTGTTTTCTTGATTGAATTAGCTTTCACACCAATATTTGCGTCTAGAGCCTTTGCATTGAGGGCTATCTGAAAACGGCTGTGGCGCTGAAGTTGCCTGTGAATGTGGAGTTGGTGGCATGTGAAACCCGCATGTGGAGCATTCGTTTGTGTGGGTTGCTCTACCAGGTTCATTTCAGTCCTAGCCATACAAAGGGCACTAAGCATAGAGTGTGAAAACTGAGTTTCCTTGAGAGCTGCTTGGAAGCCTGATGGTGTGTGAAGTTAGTGAGCCAAATGGAGTTGTTCTCCCACAAGAACCACTCGGCTGATCCTTCTTCAATATGCCCTTCACCAACATGCAGTGTTTCCTTGATTGAATTAGCTCTCACACCAATATTTGCGTCTAGAGCCTTTGCATTGAGGGCTATCTGAAAACGGCTGTGGCGCTGAAGTTGCCTGTGAATGTGGAGTTGGTGGCATGTGAAACCCGCATGTGGAGCATTCGTTTGTGTGGGATGCTCTACCAAGTTCATTCCTAGATAATGCACTCAAAGGGCACTAAGCATAGAGTGTGAAAACTGAGTTTCCTTGAGAGCTGCTTGGAAGCCTGATGGTGTGTGAAGTTAGTGAGCCAAATGGAGTTGTTCTCCCACAAGAACCACTCGGCTGATCCTTCTTCAATATGCCCTTCACCAACATGCAGTGTTTCCTTGATTGAATTAGCTCTCACACCAATATTTGCGTCTAGAGCCTTTGCATTGAGGGCTATCTGAAAACGGCTGTGGCGCTGAAGTTGCCTGTGAATGTGGAGTTGGTGGCATGTGAAACCCGCATGTGGAGCATTCGTTTGTGTGGGATGCTCTACCAGGTTCATTTCAGTCGTAGACAAAGAAAGGGCACTAAGCATAGAGTGTGAAAACTGAGTTTCCTTGAGAGCTGCTTGGAAGCCTGATGGTGTGTGAAGTTAGTGAGCCAAATGGAGTTGTTCTCCCACAAGAACCACTCGGCTGATTCTTCTTCAATATGCCCTTCACCAACATGCAGTGTTTCCTTGATTGAATTAGCTCTCACACCAATATTTGCGTCTAGAGCCTTTGCATTGAGGGCTATCTGAAAACGGCTGTGGCGCTGAAGTTGCCTGTGAATGTGGAGTTGGTGGCATGTGAAACCCGCATGTGGAGCATTCGTTTGTGTGGGATGCTGACCAAACTTCATTTCAGTCCTAGGCACTCAAACGGCACTAAGCATAGAGTGTGAAAACTGAGTTTCCTTGAGAGCTGCTTGGAAGCCTGATGGTGTGTGAAGTTAGTGAGCCAAATGGAGTTGTTCTCCCACAAGAACCACTCGGCTGATCCTTCTTCAATATGCCCTTCACCAACATGCAGTGTTTCCTTGATTGAATTAGCTCTCACACCAATATTTGCGTCTAGAGCCTTTGCATTGAGGGCTACCTGAAAACGGCTGTGGCGCTGAAGTTGCCTGTGAATGTGGAGTTGGTGGCATGTGAAACACGCATGTGGAGCATTGGTTTGTGTGGGTTGCTCTACCAGGTTCATTTCAGTCCTAGCCATACAAAGGGCACTAAGCATAGAGTGTGAAAACTGAGTTTCCTTGAGAGCTGCTTGGAAGCCTGATGGTGTGTGAAGTTAGTGAGCCAAATGGAGTTGTTCTCCCACAAGAACCACTCGGCTGATCCTTCTTCAATATGCCCTTCACCAACATGCAGTGTTTCCTTGATTGAATTAGCTCTCACACCAATATTTGCGTCTAGAGCCTTTGCATTGAGGGCTATCTGAAAACGGCTGTGGTGCTGAAGTTGCCTGTGAATGTGGAATTGGTGGCATGTGAAACCCGCATGTGGAGCATTCGTTTGTGTGGGATGCTCTACCAGGTTCATTTTAGTCCTAGCCATACAAAGGGCACTAAGCATAGAGTGTGAAAACTGAGTTTCCTTGAGAGCTGCTTGGAAGCCTGATGGTGTGTGAAGTTAGTGAGCCAAATGGAGTTGTTCTCCCACAAGAACCACTCGGCTGATCCTTCTTCAATATGCCCTTCACCAACATGCAGTGTTTCCTTGATTGAATTAGCTCTCACACCAATATTTGCGTCTAGAGCCTTTGCTTTGAGGGCTATCTGAAAACGGCTGTGGCGCTGAAGTTGCCTGTGAATGTGGAGTTGGTGGCATGTGAAACCCGCATGTGGAGCATTCTTTTGTGTGGGATGCTCTACCAGGTTCATTCCTAGATAATGCACTCAAAGGGCACTAAGCATAGAGTGTGAAAACTGAGTTTCCTTGAGAGCTGCTTGGAAGCCTGATGGTGTGTGACGTTAGTGAGCCAAATGGAGTTGTTCTCCCACAAGAACCACTCGGCTGATCCTTCTTCAATATGCCCTTCACCAACATGCAGTGTTTCCTTGATTGAATTAGCTCTCACACCAATATTTGCGTCTAGAGCCTTTGCATTGAGGGCTATCTGAAAACGGCTGTGGCGCTGAAGTTGCCTGTGAATGTGGAGTTGGTGGCATGTGAAACACGCATGTGGAGCATTCGTTTGTGTGGGATGCTCTACCAGGTTCATTTCAGTCCTAGCCATACAAAGGGCACTAAGCATAGAGTGTGAAAACTGAGTTTCCTTGAGAGCTGCTTGGAAGCCTGATGGTGTGTGAAGTTAGTGAGCCAAATGGAGTTGTTCTCCCACAAGAACCACTCGGCTGATTCTTCTTCAATATGCCCTTCACCAACATGCAGTGTTTCCTTGATTGAATTAGCTCTCACACCAATATTTGCGTCTAGAGCCTTTGCATTGAGGGCTATCTGAAAACGGCTGTGGCGCTGAAGTTGCCTGTGAATGTGGAGTTGGTGGCATGTGAAACCCGCATGTGGAGCATTCGTTTGTGTGGGATGCTGACCAAACTTCATTTCAGTCCTAGGCACTCAAACGGCACTAAGCATAGAGTGTGAAAACTGAGTTTCCTTGAGAGCTGCTTGGAAGCCTGATGGTGTGTGAAGTTAGTGAGCCAAATGGAGTTGTTCTCCCACAAGAACCACTCGGCTGATCCTTCTTCAATATGCCCTTCACCAACATGCAGTGTTTCCTTGATTGAATTAGCTCTCACACCAATATTTGCGTCTAGAGCCTTTGCTTTGAGGGCTATCTGAAAACGGCTGTGGCGCTGAAGTTGCCTGTGAATGTGGAGTTGGTGGCATGTGAAACCCGCATGTGGAGCATTCTTTTGTGTGGGATGCTCTACCAGGTTCATTCCTAGATAATGCACTCAAAGGGCACTAAGCATAGAGTGTGAAAACTGAGTTTCCTTGAGAGCTGCTTGGAAGCCTGATGGTGTGTGACGTTAGTGAGCCAAATGGAGTTGTTCTCCCACAAGAACCACTCGGCTGATCCTTCTTCAATATGCCCTTCACCAACATGCAGTGTTTCCTTGATTGAATTAGCTCTCACACCAATATTTGCGTCTAGAGCCTTTGCATTGAGGGCTATCTGAAAACGGCTGTGGCGCTGAAGTTGCCTGTGAATGTGGAGTTGGTGGCATGTGAAACCCGCATGTGGAGCATTCGTTTGTGTGGGATGCTCTACCAGGTTCATTTCAGTCCTAGCCATACAAAGGGCACTAAGCATAGAGTGTGAAAACTGAGTTTCCTTGAGAGCTGCTTGGAAGCCTGATGGTGTGTGAAGTTAGTGAGCCAAATGGAGTTGTTCTCCCACAAGAACCACTCGGCTGATTCTTCTTCAATATGCCCTTCACCAACATGCAGTGTTTCCTTGATTGAATTAGCTCTCACACCAATATTTGCGTCTAGAGCCTTTGCATTGAGGGCTATCTGAAAACGGCTGTGGCGCTGAAGTTGCCTGTGAATGTGGAGTTGGTGGCATGTGAAACCCGCATGTGGAGCATTCGTTTGTGTGGGATGCTGACCAAACTTCATTTCAGTCCTAGGCACTCAAACGGCACTAAGCATAGAGTGTGAAAACTGAGTTTCCTTGAGAGCTGCTTGGAAGCCTGATGGTGTGTGAAGTTAGTGAGCCAAATGGAGTTGTTCTCCCACAAGAACCACTCGGCTGATCCTTCTTCAATATGCCCTTCACCAACATGCAGTGTTTCCTTGATTGAATTAGCTCTCACACCAATATTTGCGTCTAGAGCCTTTGCATTGAGGGCTATCTGAAAACGGCTGTGGCGCTGAAGTTGCCTGTGAATGTGGAGTTGGTGGCATGTGAAACCCGCATGTGGAGCATTGGTTTGTGTGGGTTTCTCTACCAGGTTCATTTCAGTCCTAGCCATACAAAGGGCACTAAGCATAGAGTGTGAAAACTGAGTTTCCTTGAGAGCTGCTTGGAAGCCTGATGGTGTGTGAAGTTAGTGAGCCAAATGGAGTTGTTCTCCCACAAGAACCACTCGGCTGATCCTTCTTCAATATGCCCTTCACCAACATGCAGTGTTTCCTTGATTGAATTAGCTCTCACACCAATATTTGCGTCTAGAGCCTTTGCATTGAGGGCTATCTGAAAACGGCTGTGGTGCTGAAGTTGCCTGTGAATGTGGAATTGGTGGCATGTGAAACCCGCATGTGGAGCATTCGTTTGTGTGGGATGCTCTACCAGGTTCATTTTAGTCCTAGCCATACAAAGGGCACTAAGCATAGAGTGTGAAAACTGAGTTTCCTTGAGAGCTGCTTGGAAGCCTGATGGTGTGTGAAGTTAGTGAGCCAAATGGAGTTGTTCTCCCACAAGAACCACTCGGCTGATCCTTCTTCAATATGCCCTTCACCAACATGCAGTGTTTCCTTGATTGAATTAGCTCTCACACCAATATTTGCGTCTAGATCCTTTGCTTTGAGGGCTATCTGAAAACGGCTGTGGCGCTGAAGTTGCCTGTGAATGTGGAGTTGGTGGCATGTGAAACCCGCATGTGGAGCATTCGTTTGTGTGGGATGCTCTACCAGGTTCATTCCTAGATAATGCACTCAAAGGGCACTAAGCATAGAGTGTGAAAACTGAGTTTCCTTGAGAGCTGCTTGGAAGCCTGATGGTGTGTGACGTTAGTGAGCCAAATGGAGTTGTTCTCCCACAAGAACCACTCGGCTGATCCTTCTTCAATATGCCCTTCACCAACATGCAGTGTTTCCTTGATTGAATTAGCTCTCACACCAATATTTGCGTCTAGAGCCTTTGCTTTGAGGGCTATCTGAAAACGGCTGTGGCGCTGAAGTTGCCTGTGAATGTGGAGTTGGTGGCATGTGAAACCCTCATGTGGAGCATTCGTTTGTGTGGGATGCTCTACCAGGTTCATTTCAGTCCTAGCCAAAGAAAGGGCACTAAGCATAGAGTGTGAAAACTGAGTTTCCTTGAGAGCTGCTTGGAAGCCTGATGGTGTGTGACGTTAGTGAGCCAAATGGAGTTGTTCTCCCACAAGAACCACTCGGCTGATCCTTCTTCAATATGCCCTTCACCAACATGTAGTGTTTCCTTGATTGAATTAGCTCTCACACCAATATTTGCGTCTGGAGCCTTTGCATTGAGGGCTATCTGAAAACGGCTGTGGCGCTGAAGTTGCCTGTGAATGTGGAGTTGGTGGCATGTGAAACCCGCATGTGGAGCATTCGTTTGTGTGGGATGCTGACCAAGCTTCATTTCAGTCCTAGGCACACAAAGAGCACTAAGCATAGAGTGTGAAAACTGAGTTTCCTTGAGAGCTGCTTGGAAGCCTGATGGTGTGTGAAGTTAGTGAGCCAAATGGAGTTGTTCTCCCACAAGAACCACTCGGCTGATTCTTCTTCAATATGCCCTTCACCAACATGCAGTGTTTCCTTGATTGAATTAGCTCTCACACCAATATTTGCGTCTAGAGCCTTTGCATTGAGGGCTATCTGAAAACGGCTGTGGCGCTGAAGTTGCCTGTGAATGTGGAGTTGGTGGCATGTGAAACCCGCATGTGGAGCATTCGTTTGTGTGGGATGCTCTACCAGGTTCATTCCTAGATAATGCACTCAAAGAGCACTAAGCATAGAGTGTGAAAACTGAGTTTCCTTGAGAGCTGCTTGGAAGCCTGATGGTGTGTGGCGTTAGTGAGCCAAATGGAGTTGTTCTCCCACAAGAACCACTCGGCTGATCCTTCTTCAATATGCCCTTCACCAACATGCAGTGTTTCCTTGATTGAATTAGCTCTCACACCAATATTTGCGTCTAGAGCCTTTGCATTGAGGGCTATCTAAAAACGGCTGTGGCGCTGAAGTTGCCTGTGAATGTGGAGTTGGTGGCATGTGAAACCCGCATGTGGAGCATTCGTTTATGTGGGATGCTCTCCAAGCTTCATTACAATCCTAGGCAAAAAAAAGGGCACTAAGCATAGAGTGTGAAAACTGAATTTCCTTGAGAGCTGCTTGGAAGCCTGATGGTGTGTGACGTTAGTGAGCCAAATGGAGTTGTTCTCCCACAAGAACCACTCGGCTGATCCTTCTTCCATATGCCCTTCACCAACATGTAGTGTTTCCTTGATTGAATTAGCTCTCACACCAATACTTGCGTCTAGAGCCTTTGCATTGAGGGCTATCTGAAAACGGCTGTGGCGCTGAAGTTGCCTGTGAATGAGGAGTTGGTGGCATGTGAAACCCGCATGTGGAGCATTCGTTTGTGTGGGATGCTGACCAAACTTCATTTCAGTCCTAGGCACTCAAACGGCACTAAGCATAGAGTGTGAAAACTGAGTTTCCTTGAGAGCTGCTTGGAAGCCTGATGGTGTGTGAAGTTGCTGAGCCAAATGGAGTTGTTCTCCAACAAGAACCACTCGGCTGATCCTTCTTCAATATGCCCTTCACCAACATGCAGTGTTTCCTTGATTGAATTAGCTCTCACACCAATATTTGCGTCTAGAGCCTTTGCATTGAGGGCTATCTGAAAACGGCTGTGGCGCTGAAGTTGCCTGTGAATGTGGAGTTGGTGGCATGTGAAACCCGCATGTGGAGCATTCGTTTATGTGGGATGCTCTCCAAGCTTCATTTCAGTCCTAGGCACACAAAGAGCACTAAGCATAGATTGTGAAAACTGAGTTTCCTTGAGAGCTGCTTGGAAGCCTGACGGTGTGTGAAGTTAGTGAGCCAAATGGAGTTGTTCTCCCACAAGAACCACTCGGCTGATTCTTCTTCAATATGCCCTTCACCAACATGCAGTGTTTCCTTGATTGAATTAGCTCTCACACCAATATTTGCGTCTAGAGCCTTTGCTTTGAGGGCTATCTGAAAACGGCTGTGGCGCTGAAGTTGCCTGTGAATGTGGAGTTGGTGGCATGTGAAACCCGCATGTGGAGCATTCGTTTGTGTGGGATACTCTACCAGGTTCATTCCTAGATAATGCACTCAAAGGGCACTAAGCATAGAATGTGAAAACTGAGTTTCCTTGAGAGCTGCTTGGAAGCCTGATGGTGTGTGAAGTTAGTGAGCCAAATGGAGTTGTTCTCCCACAAGAACCACTCGGCTGATCCTTCTTCAATATGCCCTTCACCAACATGCAGTGTTTCCTTGATTGAATTAGCTCTCACACCAATATTTGCGTCTGGAGCCTTTGCATTGAGGGCTATCTGAAAACGGCTGTGGCGCTGAAGTTGCCTGTGAATGTGGAGTTGGTGGCATGTGAAACCCGCATGTGGAGCATTCGTTTGTGTGGGATGCTGACCAAGCTTTATTTCAGTCCTAGCCATACAAAGAGCACTAAGCATAGAGTGTGAAAACTGAGTTTCCTTGAGAGCTGCTTGGAAGCCTGATGGTGTGTGAAGTTAGTGAGCCAAATGGAGTTGTTCTCCCACAAGAACCACTCGGCTGATCCTTCTTCAATATGCCCTTCACCAACATGCAGTGTTTCCTTGATTGAATTAGCTCTCACACCAATATTTGCGTCTAGAGCCTTTGCATTGAGGGCTATCTGAAAACGGCTGTGGCGCTGAAGTTGACTGTGAATGTGGAGTTGGTGGCATGTGAAACCCGCATGTGGAGCATTCGTTTATGTGGGATGCTCTCCAAGCTTCATTACAATACTAGGCACAAAAAGGGCACTAAGCATAGAGTGTGAAAACTGAGTTTCCTTGAGAGCTGCTTGGAAGCCTGATGGTGTGTGACGTTAGTGAGCCAAATGGAGTTGTTCTCCCACAAGAACCACTCGGCTGATCCTTCTTCCATATGCCCTTCACCAACATGTAGTGTTTCCTTGATTGAATTAGCTCTCACACCAATACTTGCGTCTAGAGCCTTTGCATTGAGGGCTATCTGAAAACGGCTGTGGCGCTGAAGTTGCCTGTGAATGAGGAGTTGGTGGCATGTGAAACCCGCATGTGGAGCATTCGTTTGTGTGGGATGCTGACCAAACTTCATTTCAGTCCTAGGCACTCAAACGGCACTAAGCATAGAGTGTGAAAACTGAGTTTCCTTGAGAGCTGCTTGGAAGCCTGATGGTGTGTGAAGTTGCTGAGCCAAATGGAGTTGTTCTCCAACAAGAACCACTCGGCTGATCCTTCTTCAATATGCCCTTCACCAACATGCAGTGTTTCCTTGATTGAATTAGCTCTCACACCAATATTTGCGTCTAGAGCCTTTGCATTGAGGGCTATCTGAAAACGGCTGTGGCGCTGAAGTTGCCTGTGAATGTGGAGTTGGTGGCATGTGAAACCCGCATGTGGAGCATTTGTTTATGTGGGATGCTCTCGAAGCTTCATTTCAGTCCTAGGCACACAAAGAGCACTAAGCATAGATTGTGAAAACTGAGTTTCCTTGAGAGCTGCTTGGAAGCCTGACGGTGTGTGAAGTTAGTGAGCCAAATGGAGTTGTTCTCCCACAAGAACCACTCGGCTGATTCTTCTTCAATATGCCCTTCACCAACATGCAGTGTTTCCTTGATTGAATTAGCTCTCACACCAATATTTGCGTCTAGAGCCTTTGCTTTGAGGGCTATCTGAAAACGGCTGTGGCGCTGAAGTTGCCTGTGAATGTGGAGTTGGTGGCATGTGAAACCCGCATGTGGAGCATTCGTTTGTGTGGGATACTCTACCAGGTTCATTCCTAGATAATGCACTCAAAGGGCACT
Source organism: Ochotona princeps (assembly GCF_030435755.1). Classification (NCBI taxonomy): domain Eukaryota; kingdom Metazoa; phylum Chordata; class Mammalia; order Lagomorpha; family Ochotonidae; genus Ochotona; species Ochotona princeps. Next base: position 33,973 of record NW_026698946.1, on the reverse strand, counting down.
AAGCATAGAATGTGAAAACTGAGTTTCCTTGAGAGCTGCTTGGAAGCCTGATGGTGTGTGACGTTAGTGAGCCAAATGGAGTTGTTCTCCCACAAGAACCACTCGGCTGATCCTTCTTCAATATGCCCTTCACCAACATGCAGTGTTTCCTTGATTGAATTAGCTCTCACACCAATATTTGCGTCTGGAGCCTTTGCATTGAGGGCTATCTGAAAACGGCTGTGGCGCTGAAGTTGCCTGTGAATGTGGAGTTGGTGGCATGTGAAACCCGCATGTGGAGCATTCGTTTGTGTGGGATGCTCTACCAGGTTCATTCCTAGATAATGCACTCAAAGGGCACTAAGCATAGAGTGTGAAAACTGAGTTTCCTTGAGAGCTGCTTGGAAGCCTGATGGTGTGTGGCGTTAGTGAGCCAAATGGAGTTGTTCTCCCACAAGAACCACTCGGCTGATCCTTCTTCAATATGCCCTTCACCAACATGCAGTGTTTCCTTGATTGAATTAGCTCTCACACCAATATTTGCGTCTGGAGCCTTTGCATTGAGGGCTATCTGAAAACGGCTGTGGCGCTGAAGTTGCCTGTGAATGTGGAGTTGGTGGCATGTGAAACCCGCATGTGGAGCATTCGTTTGTGTGGGATGCTGACCAAGCTTTATTTCAGTCCTAGGCACACAAAGAGCACTAAGCATAGAGTGTGAAAACTGAGTTTCCTTGAGAGCTGCTTGGAAGCCTGATGGTGTGTGGCGTTAGTGAGCCAAATGGAGTTGTTCTCCCACAAGAACCACTCGGCTGATCCTTCTTCAATATGCCCTTCACCAACATGCAGTGTTTCCTTGATTGAATTAGCTCTCACACCAATATTTGCGTCTAGAGCCTTTGCATTGAGGGCTATCTGAAAACGGCTGTGGCGCTGAAGTTGACTGTGAATGTGGAGTTGGTGGCATGTGAAACCCGCATGTGGAGCATTCGTTTATGTGGGATGCTCTCCAAGCTTCATTACAATCCTAGGCACAAAAAGGGCACTAAGCATAGAGTGTGAAAACTGAGTTTCCTTGAGAGCTGCTTGGAAGCCTGATGGTGTGTGACGTTAGTGAGCCAAATGGAGTTGTTCTCCCACAAGAACCACTCGGCTGATCCTTCTTCCATATGCCCTTCACCAACATGTAGTGTTTCCTTGATTGAATTAGCTCTTACACCAATACTTGCGTCTAGAGCCTTTGCATTGAGGGCTATCTGAAAACGGCTGTGGCGCTGAAGTTGCCTGTGAATGTGGAGTTGGTGGCATGTGAAACCCGCATGTGGAGCATTCGTTTGTGTGGGATGCTGACCAAACTTCATTTCAGTCCTAGGCACTCAAACGGCACTAAGCATAGAGTGTGAAAACTGATTTTCCTTGAGAGCTGCTTGGAAGCCTGATGGTGTGTGAAGTTGCTGAGCCAAATGGAGTTGTTCTCCAACAAGAACCACTCGGCTGATCCTTCTTCAATATGGCCTTCACCAACATGCAGTGTTTCCTTGATTGAATTAGCTCTCACACCAATATTTGCGTCTAGAGCCTTTGCATTGAGGGCTATCTGAAAACGGCTGTGGCGCTGAAGTTGCCTGTGAATGTGGAGTTGGTGGCATGTGAAACCCGCATGTGGAGCATTCGTTTGTGTGGGATACTCTACCAGGTTCATTCCTAGATAATGCACTCAAAGGGCACTAAGCATAGAGTGTGAAAACTGAGTTTCCTTGAGAGCTGCTTGGAAGCCTGATGGTGTGTGACGTTAGTGAGCCAAATGGAGTTGTTCTCTCACAAGAACCACTCGGCTGATCCTTCTTCAATATGCCCTTCACCAACATGCAGTGTTTCCTTGATTGAATTAGCTCTCACACCAATATTTGCGTCTGGAGCCTTTGCATTGAGGGCTATCTGAAAACGGCTGTGGCGCTGAAGTTGCCTGTGAATGTGGAGTTGGTGGCATGTGAAACCCGCATGTGGAGCATTCGTTTGTGTGGGATACTCTACCAGGTTCATTCCTAGATAATGCACTCAAAGGGCACTAAGCATAGAGTGTGAAAACTGAGTTTCCTTGAGAGCTGCTTGGAAGCCTGATGGTGTGTGAAGTTAGTGAGCCAAATGGAGTTGTTCTCCCACAAGAACCACTCGGCTGATCCTTCTTCAATATGCCCTTCACCAACATGCAGTGTTTCCTTGATTGAATTAGCTCTCACACCAATATTTGCGTCTAGAGCCTTTGCATTGAGGGCTATCTGAAAACGGCTGTGGCGCTGAAGTTGACTGTGAATGTGGAGTTGGTGGCATGTGAAACCCGCATGTGGAGCATTCGTTTATGTGGGATGCTCTCCAAGCTTCATTACAATCCTAGGCACAAAAAGGGCACTAAGCATAGAGTGTGAAAACTGAGTTTCCTTGAGAGCTGCTTGGAAGCCTGATGGTGTGTGACGTTAGTGAGCCAAATGGAGTTGTTCTCCCACAAGAACCACTCGGCTGATCCTTCTTCCATATGCCCTTCACCAACATGTAGTGTTTCCTTGATTGAATTAGCTCTCACACCAATACTTGCGTCTAGAGCCTTTGCATTGAGGGCTATCTGAAAACGGCTGTGGCGCTGAAGTTGACTGTGAATGTGGAGTTGGTGGCATGTGAAACCCGCATGTGGAGCATTCGTTTATGTGGGATGCTCTCCAAGCTTCATTACAATCCTAGGCACAAAAAGGGCACTAAGCATAGAGTGTGAAAACTGAGTTTCCTTGAGAGCTGCTTGGAAGCCTGATGGTGTGTGACGTTAGTGAGCCAAATGGAGTTGTTCTCCCACAAGAACCACTCGGCTGATCCTTCTTCCATATGCCCTTCACCAACATGTAGTGTTTCCTTGATTGAATTAGCTCTCACACCAATACTTGCGTCTAGAGCCTTTGCATTGAGGGCTATCTGAAAACGGCTGTGGCGCTGAAGTTGCCTGTGAATGAGGAGTTGGTGGCATGTGAAACCCGCATGTGGAGCATTCGTTTGTGTGGGATGCTGACCAAACTTCATTTCAGTCCTAGGCACACAAAGAGCACTAAGCATAGATTGTGAAAACTGAGTTTCCTTGAGAGCTGCTTGGAAGCCTGATGGTGTGTGAAGTTAGTGAGCCAAATGGAGTTGTTCTCCCACAAGAACCACTCGGCTGATCCTTCTTCAATATGCCCTTCACCAACATGCAGTGTTTCCTTGATTGAATTAGCTCTCACACCAATATTTGCGTCTAGAGCCTTTGCATTGAGGGCTATCTGAAAACGGCTGTGGCGCTGAAGTTGACTGTGAATGTGGAGTTGGTGGCATGTGAAACCCGCATGTGGAGCATTCGTTTATGTGGGATGCTCTCCAAGCTTCATTACAATCCTAGGCACAAAAAGGGCACTAAGCATAGAGTGTGAAAACTGAGTTTCCTTGAGAGCTGCTTGGAAGCCTGATGGTGTGTGACGTTAGTGAGCCAAATGGAGTTGTTCTCCCACAAGAACCACTCGGCTGATCCTTCTTCCATATGCCCTTCACCAACATGTAGTGTTTCCTTGATTGAATTAGCTCTCACACCAATACTTGCGTCTAGAGCCTTTGCATTGAGGGCTATCTGAAAACGGCTGTGGCGCTGAAGTTGCCTGTGAATGAGGAGTTGGTGGCATGTGAAACCCGCATGTGGAGCATTCGTTTGTGTGGGATGCTGACCAAACTTCATTTCAGTCCTAGGCACTCAAACGGCACTAAGCATAGAGTGTGAAAACTGAGTTTCCTTGAGAGCTGCTTGGAAGCCTGATGGTGTGTGAAGTTGCTGAGCCAAATGGAGTTGTTCTCCAACAAGAACCACTCGGCTGATCCTTCTTCAATATGGCCTTCACCAACATGCAGTGTTTCCTTGATTGAATTAGCTCTCACACCAATATTTGCGTCTAGAGCCTTTGCATTGAGGGCTATCTGAAAACGGCTGTGGCGCTGAAGTTGCCTGTGAATGTGGAGTTGGTGGCATGTGAAACCCGCATGTGGAGCATTCGTTTGTGTGGGATGCTGACCAAGCTTCATTTCAGTCCTAGGCACACAAAGAGCACTAAGCATAGAGTGTGAAAACTGAGTTTCCTTGAGAGCTGCTTGGAAGCCTGATGGTGTGTGAAGTTAGTGAGCCAAATGGAGTTGTTCTCCCACAAGAACCACTCGGCTGATCCTTCTTCAATATGCCCTTCACCAACATGCAGTGTTTCCTTGATTGAATTAGCTCTCACACCAATATTTGCGTCTAGAGCCTTTGCATTGAGGGCTATCTGAAAACGGCTGTGGCGCTGAAGTTGACTGTGAATGTGGAGTTGGTGGCATGTGAAACCCGCATGTGGAGCATTCGTTTATGTGGGATGCTCTCCAAGCTTCATTACAATCCTAGGCACAAAAAGGGCACTAAGCATAGAGTGTGAAAACTGAGTTTCCTTGAGAGCTGCTTGGAAGCCTGATGGTGTGTGACGTTAGTGAGCCAAATGGAGTTGTTCTCCCACAAGAACCACTCGGCTGATCCTTCTTCCATATGCCCTTCACCAACATGTAGTGTTTCCTTGATTGAATTAGCTCTCACACCAATACTTGCGTCTAGAGCCTTTGCATTGAGGGCTATCTGAAAACGGCTGTGGCGCTGAAGTTGCCTGTGAATGAGGAGTTGGTGGCATGTGAAACCCGCATGTGGAGCATTCGTTTGTGTGGGATGCTGACCAAACTTCATTTCAGTCCTAGGCACTCAAACGGCACTAAGCATAGAGTGTGAAAACTGAGTTTCCTTGAGAGCTGCTTGGAAGCCTGATGGTGTGTGAAGTTAGTGAGCCAAATGGAGTTGTTCTCCAACAAGAACCACTCGGCTGATCCTTCTTCAATATGGCCTTCACCAACATGCAGTGTTTCCTTGATTGAATTAGCTCTCACACCAATATTTGCGTCTAGAGCCTTTGCATTGAGGGCTATCTGAAAACGGCTGTGGCGCTGAAGTTGCCTGTGAATGTGGAGTTGGTGGCATGTGAAACCCGCATGTGGAGCATTCGTTTGTGTGGGATACTCTACCAGGTTCATTCCTAGATAATGCACTCAAAGGGCACTAAGCATAGAGTGTGAAAACTGAGTTTCCTTGAGAGCTGCTTGGAAGCCTGATGGTGTGTGACGTTAGTGAGCCAAATGGAGTTGTTCTCTCACAAGAACCACTCGGCTGATCCTTCTTCAATATGCCCTTCACCAACATGCAGTGTTTCCTTGATTGAATTAGCTCTCACACCAATATTTGCGTCTGGAGCCTTTGCATTGAGGGCTATCTGAAAACGGCTGTGGCGCTGAAGTTGCCTGTGAATGTGGAGTTGGTGGCATGTGAAACCCGCATGTGGAGCATTCGTTTGTGTGGGATACTCTACCAGGTTCATTCCTAGATAATGCACTCAAAGGGCACTAAGCATAGAGTGTGAAAACTGAGTTTCCTTGAGAGCTGCTTGGAAGCCTGATGGTGTGTGAAGTTAGTGAGCCAAATGGAGTTGTTCTCCCACAAGAACCACTCGGCTGATCCTTCTTCAATATGCCCTTCACCAACATGCAGTGTTTCCTTGATTGAATTAGCTCTCACACCAATATTTGCGTCTAGAGCCTTTGCATTGAGGGCTATCTGAAAACGGCTGTGGCGCTGAAGTTGACTGTGAATGTGGAGTTGGTGGCATGTGAAACCCGCATGTGGAGCATTCGTTTATGTGGGATGCTCTCCAAGCTTCATTACAATCCTAGGCACAAAAAGGGCACTAAGCATAGAGTGTGAAAACTGAGTTTCCTTGAGAGCTGCTTGGAAGCCTGATGGTGTGTGACGTTAGTGAGCCAAATGGAGTTGTTCTCCCACAAGAACCACTCGGCTGATCCTTCTTCCATATGCCCTTCACCAACATGTAGTGTTTCCTTGATTGAATTAGCTCTCACACCAATACTTGCGTCTAGAGCCTTTGCATTGAGGGCTATCTGAAAACGGCTGTGGCGCTGAAGTTGCCTGTGAATGAGGAGTTGGTGGCATGTGAAACCCGCATGTGGAGCATTCGTTTGTGTGGGATGCTGACCAAACTTCATTTCAGTCCTAGGCACACAAAGAGCACTAAGCATAGATTGTGAAAACTGAGTTTCCTTGAGAGCTGCTTGGAAGCCTGATGGTGTGTGAAGTTACTGAGCCAAATGGAGTTGTTCTCCCACAAGAACCACTCGGCTGATCCTTCTTCAATATGCCCTTCACCAACATGCAGTGTTTCCTTGATTGAATTAGCTCTCACACCAATATTTGCGTCTAGAGCCTTTGCATTGAGGGCTATCTGAAAACGGCTGTGGCGCTGAAGTTGCCTGTGAATGTGGAGTTGGTGGCATGTGAAACCCGCATGTGGAGCATTCGTTTGTGTGGGATGCTGACCAAGCTTCATTTCAGTCCTAGGCACACAAAGAGCACTAAGCATAGAGTGTGAAAACTGAGTTTCCTTGAGAGCTGCTTGGAAGCCTGATGGTGTGTGAAGTTAGTGAGCCAAATGGAGTTGTTCTCCCACAAGAACCACTCGGCTGATTCTTCTTCAATATGCCCTTCACCAATATGCAGTGTTTCCTTGATTGAATTAGCTCTCACACCAATATTTGCGTCTAGAGCCTTTGCATTGAGGGCTATCTGAAAACGGCTGTGGCGCTGAAGTTGCCTGTGAATGTGGAGTTGGTGGCATGTCAAACCCGCATGTGGAGCATTCGTTTGTGTGGGATGCTCTACCAGGTTCATTCCTAGATAATGCACTCAAAGGGCACTAAGCATAGAGTGTGAAAACTGAGTTTCCTTGAGAGCTGCTTGGAAGCCTGATGGTGTGTGGCGTTAGTGAGCCAAATGGAGTTGTTCTCCCACAAGAACCACTCGGCTGATCCTTCTTCAATATGCCCTTCACCAACATGCAGTGTTTCCTTGATTGAATTAGCTCTCACACCAATATTTGCGTCTGGAGCCTTTGCATTGAGGGCTATCTGAAAACGGCTGTGGCGCTGAAGTTGCCTGTGAATGTGGAGTTGGTGGCATGTGAAACGCGCATGTGGAGCATTCGTTTGTGTGGGATGCTGACCAAGCTTCATTTCAGTCCTAGGCACACAAAGAGCACTAAGCATAGAGTGTGAAAACTGAGTTTCCTTGAGAGCTGCTTGGAAGCCTGATGGTGTGTGAAGTTAGTGAGCCAAATGGAGTTGTTCTCCCACAAGAACTACTCGGCTGATTCTTCTTCAATATGCCCTTCACCAACATGCAGTGTTTCCTTGATTGAATTAGCTCTCACACCAATATTTGCGTCTAGAGCCTTTGCATTGAGGGCTATCTGAAAACGGCTGTGGCGCTGAAGTTGCCTGTGAATGTGGAGTTGGTGGCATGTGAAACCCGCATGTGGAGCATTCGTTTGTGTGGGATGCTGACCAAACTTCATTTCAGTCCTAGGCACACAAAGAGCACTAAGCATAGAGTGTGAAAACTGAGTTTCCTTGAGAGCTGCTTGGAAGCCTGATGGTGTGTGAAGTTAGTGAGCCAAATGGAGTTGTTCTCCCAGAAGAACCACTCGGCTGATCCTTCTTCAATATGCCCTTCACCAACATGCAGTGTTGCCTTGATTGAATTAGCTCTCACACCAATATTTGCGTCTAGAGCCTTTGCATTGAGGGCTATCTGAAAACGGCTGTGGCGCTGAAGTTGCCTGTGAATGTGGAGTTGGTGGCATGTGAAACCCGCATGTGGAGCATTCGTTTGTGTGGGATGCTGACCAAGCTTCATTTCAGTCCTAGGCACACAAAGAGCACTAAGCATAGAGTGTGAAAACTGAGTTTCCTTGAGAGCTGCTTGGAAGCCTGATGGTGTGTGAAGTTAGTGAGCCAAATGGAGTTGTTCTCCCACAAGAACCACTCGGCTGATTCTTCTTCAATATGCCCTTCACCAACATGCAGTGTTTCCTTGATTGAATTAGCTCTCACACCAATATTTGCGTCTAGAGCCTTTGCTTTGAGGGCTATCTGAAAACGGCTGTGGCGCTGAAGTTGCCTGTGAATGTGGAGTTGGTGGCATGTCAAACCCGCATGTGGAGCATTCGTTTATGTGGGATGCTCTCCAAGGTTCATTTCACTCCTAGGCACACAAAGAGCACTAAGCATAGATTGTGAAAACTGAGTTTCCTTGAGAGCTGCTTGGAAGCCTGATGGTGTGTGAAGTTAGTGAGCCAAATGGAGTTGTTCTCCCACAAGAACCACTCGGCTGATTCTTCTTCAATATGCCCTTCACCAACATGCAGTGTTTCCTTGATTGAATTAGCTCTCACACCAATATTTGCGTCTAGAGCCTTTGCTTTGAGGGCTATCTGAAAACGGCTGTGGAGCTGAAGTTGCCTGTGAATGTGGAGTTGGTGGCATGTGAAACCCGCATGTGGAGCATTCGTTTGTGTGGGATACTCTACCAGGTTCATTCCTAGATAATGCACTCAAAGGGCACTAAGCATAGAATGTGAAAACTGAGTTTCCTTGAGAGCTGCTTGGAAGCCTGATGGTGTGTGAAGTTAGTGAGCCAAATGGAGTTGTTCTCCCACAAGAACCACTCGGCTGATCCTTCTTCAATATGCCCTTCACCAACATGCAGTGTTTCCTTGATTGAATTAGCTCTCACACCAATACTTGCGTCTGGAGCCTTTGCATTGAGGGCTATCTGAAAACGGCTGTGGCGCTGAAGTTGCCTGTGAATGTGGAGTTGGTGGCATGTGAAACCCGCATGTGGAGCATTCGTTTGTGTGGGATGCTGACCAAGCTTCATTTCAGTCCTAGGCACACAAAGAGCACTAAACATAGAGTGTGAAAACTGAGTTTCCTTGAGAGCTGCTTGGAAGCCTGATGGTGTGTGAAGTTAGTGAGCCAAATGGAGTTGTTCTCCCACAAGAACCTCTCGGCTGATCCTTCTTCAATATGCCCTTCACCAACATGCAGTGTTTCCTTGATTGAATTAGCTCCCACACCAATATTTGCGTCTAGAGCCTTTGCATTGAGGGCTATCTGAAAACGGCTGTGGCGCTGAAGTTGCCTGTGAATGTGGAGTTGGTGGCATGTGAAACCCGCATGTGGAGCATTCGTTTGTGTGGGATGCTCTACCAGGTTCATTCCTAGATAATGCACTCAAAGGGCACTAAGCATAGAGTGTGAAAACTGAGTTTCCTTGAGAGCTGCTTGGAAGCCTGATGGTGTGTGGCGTTAGTGAGCCAAATGGAGTTGTTCTCCCACAAGAACCACTCGGCTGATCCTTCTTCCATATGCCCTTCACCAACATGTAGTGTTTCCTTGATTGAATTAGCTCTCACACCAATACTTGCGTCTAGAGCCTTTGCATTGAGGGCTATCTGAAAACGGCTGTGGCGCTGAAGTTGCCTGTGAATGTGGAGTTGGTGGCATGTGAAACCCGCATGTGGAGCATTCGTTTGTGTGGGATGCTGACCAAACTTCATTTCAGTCCTAGGCACACAAAGAGCACTAAGCATAGAGTGTGAAAACTGAGTTTCCTTGAGAGCTGCTTGGAAGCCTGATGGTGTGTGAAGTTAGTGAGCCAAATGGAGTTGTTCTCCCACAAGAACCACTCGGCTGATCCTTCTTCAATATGCCCTTCACCAACATGCAGTGTTTCCTTGATTGAATTAGCTCTCACACCAATATTTGCGTCTAGAGCCTTTGCATTGAGGGCTATCTGAAAACGGCTGTGGCGCTGAAGTTGCCTGTGAATGTGGAGTTGGTGGCATGTGAAACCCGCATGTGGAGCATTCGTTTGTGTGGGATGCTGACCAAGCTTCATTTCAGTCCTAGGCACACAAAGAGCACTAAGCATAGAGTGTGAAAACTGAGTTTCCTTGAGAGCTGCTTGGAAGCCTGATGGTGTGTGAAGTTAGTGAGCCAAATGGAGTTGTTCTCCCACAAGAACCACTCGGCTGATTCTTCTTCAATATGCCCTTCACCAACATGCAGTGTTTCCTTGATTGAATTAGCTCTCACACCAATATTTGCGTCTAGAGCCTTTGCTTTGAGGGCTATCTGAAAACGGCTGTGGCGCTGAAGTTGCCTGTGAATGTGGAGTTGGTGGCATGTCAAACCCGCATGTGGAGCATTCGTTTGTGTGGGATGCTCTACCAGGTTCATTCCTAGATAATGCACTCAAAGGGCACTAAGCATAGAATGTGAAAACTGAGTTTCCTTGAGAGCTGCTTGGAAGCCTGATGGTGTGTGAAGTTAGTGAGCCAAATGGAGTTGTTCTCCCACAAGAACCACTCGGCTGATCCTTCTTCAATATGCCCTTCACCAACATGCAGTGTTTCCTTGATTGAATTAGCTCTCACACCAATATTTGCGTCTAGAGCCTTTGCATTGAGGGCTATCTAAAAACGGCTGTGGCGCTGAAGTTTCCTGTGAATGTGGAGTTGGTGGCATGTGAAACCCGCATGTGGAGCATTCGTTTATGTGGGATGCTCTCCAAGCTTCATTACAATCCTAGGCAAAAAAAGGGCACTAAGCATAGAGTGTGAAAACTGAGTTTCCTTGAGAGCTGCTTGGAAGCCTGATGGTGTGTGACGTTAGTGAGCCAAATGGAGTTGTTCTCCCAGAAGAACCACTCGGCTGATCCTTCTTCCATATGCCCTTCACCAACATGTAGTGTTTCCTTGATTGAATTAGCTCTCACACCAATACTTGCGTCTAGAGCCTTTGCATTGAGGGCTATCTGAAAACGGCTGTGGCGCTGAAGTTGCCTGTGAATGTGGAGTTGGTGGCATGTGAAACCCGCATGTGGAGCATTCGTTTGTGTGGGATGCTGACCAAACTTCATTTCAGTCCTAGGCACTCAAACGGCACTAAGCATAGAGTGTGAAAACTGAGTTTCCTTGAGAGCTGCTTGGAAGCCTGATGGTGTGTGAAGTTGCTGAGCCAAATGGAGTTGTTCTCCCACAAGAACCACTCGGCTGATCCTTCTTCAATATGCCCTTCACCAACATGCAGTGTTTCCTTGATTGAATTAGCTCTCACACCAATATTTGCGTCTAGAGCCTTTGCATTGAGGGCTATCTGAAAACGGCTGTGGCGCTGAAGTTGCCTGTGAATGTGGAGTTGGTGGCATGTGAAACCCGCATGTGGAGCATTCGTTTGTGTGGGATGCTGACCAAGCTTCATTTCAGTCCTAGGCACACAAAGAGCACTAAGCATAGAGTGTGAAAACTGAGTTTCCTTGAGAGCTGCTTGGAAGCCTGATGGTGTGTGAAGTTAGTGAGCCAAATGGAGTTGTTCTCCCACAAGAACCACTCGGCTGATTCTTCTTCAATATGCCCTTCACCAACATGCAGTGTTTCCTTGATTGAATTAGCTCTCACACCAATATTTGCGTCTAGAGCCTTTGCTTTGAGGGCTATCTGAAAACGGCTGTGGCGCTGAAGTTGCCTGTGAATGTGGAGTTGGTGGCATGTGAAACCCGCATGTGGAGCATTCGTTTGTGTGGGATGCTCTACCAGGTTCATTCCTAGATAATGCACTCAAAGGGCACTAAGCATAGAGTGTGAAAACTGAGTTTCCTTGAGAGCTGCTTGGAAGCCTGATGGTGTGTGAAGTTAGTGAGCCAAATGGAGTTGTTCTCCCACAAGAACCACTCGGCTGATCCTTCTTCAATATGCCCTTCACCAACATGCAGTGTTTCCTTGATTGAATTAGCTCTCGCACCAATATTTGCACCTAGAGCCTTTGCATTGAGGGCTATCTGAAAACGGCTGTGGCGCTGAAGTTGCCTGTGAATGTGGAGTTGGTGGCATGTGAAACCCGCATGTGGAGCATTCGTTTGTGTGGGATGCTGACCAAGCTTCATTTCAGTCCTAGGCACACAAGAGCACTAAGCATAGAGTGTGAAAACTGAGTTTCCTTGAGAGCTGCTTGGAAGCCTGATGGTGTGTGAAGTTAGTGAGCCAAATGGAGTTGTTCTCCCACAAGAACCTCTCGGCTGATCCTTCTTCAATATGCCCTTCACCAACATGCAGTGTTTCCTTGATTGAATTAGCTCTCACACCAATATTTGCGTCTAGAGCCTTTGCTTTGAGGGCTATCTGAAAACGGCTGTGGCGCTGAAGTTGCCTGTGAATGTGGAGTTGGTGGCATGTCAAACCCGCATGTGGAGCATTCGTTTGTGTGGGATGCTCTACCAGGTTCATTCCTAGATAATGCACTCAAAGGGCACTAAGCATAGAGTGTGAAAACTGAGTTTCCTTGAGAGCTGCTTGGAAGCCTGATGGTGTGTGGCGTTAGTGAGCCAAATGGAGTTGTTCTCCCACAAGAACCACTCGGCTGATCCTTCTTCAATATGCCCTTCACCAAAATGCAGTGTTTCCTTGATTGAATTAGCTCTCACACCAATATTTGCGTCTAGCGCCTTTGCATTGAGGGCTATCTGAAAACGGCTGTGGCGCTGAAGTTGCCTGTGAATGTGGAGTTGGTGGCATGTGAAACCCGCATGTGGAGCATTCGTTTGTGTGGGATGCTGACCAAGCTTCATTTCAGTCCTAGGCACACAAAGAGCAGTAAGCATAGAGTGTGAAAACTGAGTTTCCTTGAGAGCTGCTTGGAAGCCTGATGGTGTGTGACGTTAGTGAGCCAAATGGAGTTGTTCTCCCACAAGAACCACTCGGCTGATCCTTCTTCCATATGCCCTTCACCAACATGTAGTGTTTCCTTGATTGAATTAGCTCTCACACCAATACTTGCGTCTAGAGCCTTTGCATTGAGGGCTATCTGAAAACGGCTGTGGCGCTGAAGTTGCCTGTGAATGAGGAGTTGGTGGCATGTGAAACCCGCATGTGGAGCATTCGTTTGTGTGGGATGCTGACCAAACTTCATTTCAGTCCTAGGCACTCAAACGGCACTAAGCATAGAGTGTGAAAACTGAGTTTCCTTGAGAGCTGCTTGGAAGCCTGATGGTGTGTGAAGTTGCTGAGCCAAATGGAGTTGTTCTCCAACAAGAACCACTCGGCTGATCCTTCTTCAATATGCCCTTCACCAACATGCAGTGTTTCCTTGATTGAATTAGCTCTCACACCAATATTTGCGTCTGGAGCCTTTGCATTGAGGGCTATCTGAAAACGGCTGTGGCGCTGAAGTTGCCTGTGAATGTGGAGTTGGTGGCATGTGAAACCCGCATGTGGAGCATTCGTTTGTGTGGGATGCTGACCAAGCTTCATTTCAGTCCTAGGCACACAAAGAGCACTAAACATAGAGTGTGAAAACTGAGTTTCCTTGAGAGCTGCTTGGAAGCCTGATGGTGTGTGAAGTTAGTGAGCCAAATGGAGTTGTTCTCCCACAAGAACCACTCGGCTGATTCTTCTTCAATATGCCCTTCACCAACATGCAGTGTTTCCTTGATTGAATTAGCTCTCACACCAATATTTGCGTCTAGAGCCTTTGCATTGAGGGCTATCTGAAAACGGCTGTGGCGCTGAAGTTGCCTGTGAATGTGGAGTTGGTGGCATGTGAAACCCGCATGTGGAGCATTCGTTTGTGTGGGATGCTCTACCAGGTTCATTCCTAGATAATGCACTCAAAGGGCACTAAGCATAGAGTGTGAAAACTGAGTTTCCTTGAGAGCTGCTTGGAAGCCTGATGGTGTGTGAAGTTAGTGAGCCAAATGGAGTTGTTCTCCCACAAGAACCTCTCGGCTGATCCTTCTTCAATATGCCCTTCACCAACATGCAGTGTTTCCTTGATTGAATTAGCTCTCACACCAATATTTGCGTCTAGAGCCTTTGCATTGAGGGCTATCTGAAAACGGCTGTGGAGCTGAAGTTGCCTGTGAATGTGGAGTTGGTGGCATGTGAAACGCGCATGTGGAGCATTCGTTTGTGTGGGATGCTCTACCAGGTTCATTCCTAGATAATGCATTCAAAGGGCACTAAACATAGAGTGTGAAAACTGAGTTTCCTTGAGAGCTGCTTGGAAGCCTGATGGTGTGTGACGTTAGTGAGCCAAATGGAGTTGTTCTCCCACAAGAACCACTCGGCTGATCCTTCTTCAATATGCCCTTCACCAACATGCAGTGTTTCCTTGATTGAATTAGCTCTCACACCAATATTTGAGTCTAGAGCCTTTGCATTGAGGGCTATCTGAAAACGGCTGTGGCGCTGAAGTTGCCTGTGAATGTGGAGTTGGTGGCATGTGAAACCCGCATGTGGAGCATTCGTTTGTGTGGGATGCTCTACCAGGTTCATTTCAGTCCTAGTCATACAAAGGGCACTAAGCATAGAGCGTGAAAACTGAGTTTCCTTGAGAGCTGCTTGGAAGCCTGATGGTGTGTGAAGTTAGTGAGCCAAATGGAGTTGTTCTCCCACAAGAACCACTCGGCTGATCCTTCTTCAATATGCCCTTCACCAACATGCAGTGTTTCCTTGATTGAATTAGCTCTCACACCAATATTTGCATCTAGAGCCTTTGCATTGAGGGCTATCTGAAAACGGCTGTGGCGCTGAAGTTGCCTGTGAATGTGGAGTTGGTGGCATGTGAAACCCGCATGTGGAGCATTCGTTTGTGTGGGATGCTCTACCAGGTTCATTTCAGTCCTAGCCATACAAAGGGCACTAAACATAGAGTGTGAAAACTGAGTTTCCTTGAGAACTGCTTGGAAGCCTGATGGTGTGTGAAGTTAGTGAGCCAAATGGAGTTGTTCTCCCACAAGAACCACTCGGCTGATCCTTCTTCAATATGCCCTTCACCAACATGCAGTGTTTCCTTGATTGAATTAGCTCTCACACCAATATTTGCGTCTAGAGCCTTTGCATTGAGGGCTATCTGAAAACGGCTGTGGCGCTGAAGTTGCCTGTGAATGTGGAGTTGGTGGCATGTGAAACCCGCATGTGGAGCATTCGTTTGTGTGGGATGCTCTACCAGGTTCATTCCTAGGTAATGCACTCAAAGGGCACTAAGCATAGAGTGTGAAAACTGAGTTTCCTTGAGAGCTGCTTGGAAGCCTGATGGTGTGTGAAGTTAGTGAGCCAAATGGAGTTGTTCTCCCACAAGAACCACTCAGCTGATCCTTCTTCAATATGCCCTTCACCAACATGCAGTGTTTCCTTGATTGAATTAGCTCTCACACCAATATTTGCGTCTAGAGCCTTTGCATTGAGGGCTATCTGAAAACGGCTGTGGCGCTGAAGATGCCTGTGAATGTGGAGTTGGTGGCATGTGAAAACCGCATGTGGAGCATTCGTTTGTGTGGGATGCTCTACCAGGTTCATTCCTAGGTAATGCACTCAAAGGGCACTAAGCATAGAGTGTGAAAACTGAGTTTCCTTGAGAGAGGCTTGGAAGCCTGATGGTGTGTGAAGTTAGTGAGCCAAATGGAGTTGTTCTCCCACAAGAACCACTCGGCTGATCCTTCTTCAATATGCCCTTCACCAACATGCAGTGTTTCCTTGATTGAATTAGCTCTCACACCAATATTTGCGTCTAGAGCCTTTGCATTGAGGGCTATCTGAAAACGGCTGTGGCGCTGAAGTTGCCTGTGAATGTGGAGTTGGTGGCATGTGAAACCCGCATGTGGAGCATTCGTTTGTGTGGGATGCTCTCCAAGCTTCATTTCAGTCCTAAGCACTCAAACGGCACTAAGCATAGAGTGTGAAAACTGAGTTTCCTTGAGAGCTGCTTGGAAGCCTGATGGTGTGTGAAGTTAGTGAGTCAAATGGAGTTGTTCTCCCACAAGAACCACTCGGCTGATCCTTCTTCAATATGCCCTTCACCAACATGCAGTGTTTCCTTGATTGAATTAGCTCTCACACCAATATTTGCGTCTAGAGCCTTTGCATTGAGGGCTATCTGAAAACGGCTGTGGCGCTGAAGTTGCCTGTGAATGTGGAGTTGGTGGCATGTGAAACCCGCATGTGGAGCATTCGTTTGTGTGGGTTGCTCTACCAGGTTCATTTCAGTCCTAGCCATACAAAGGGCACTAAGCATAGAGTGTGAAAACTGAGTTTCCTTGAGAGCTGCTTGGAAGCCTGATGGTGTGTGAAGTTAGTGAGCCAAATGGAGTTGTTCTCCCACAAGAACCTCTCGGCTGATCCTTCTTCAATATGCCCTTCACCAACATGCAGTGTTTCCTTGATTGAATTAGCTCTCACACAAATATTTGCGTCTAGAGCCTTTGCATTGAGGGCTATCTGAAAACGGCTGTGGCGCTGAAGTTGCCTGTGAATGTGGAGTTGGTGGCATGTGAAACCCGCATGTGGAGCATTTGTTTGTGTGGGATGCTGACCAAGCTTCATTTCAGTCCTGGGCACACAAAGAGCACTAAGCATAGAGTGTGAAAACTGAGTTTCCATGAGAGCTGCTTGGAAGCCTGATGGTGTGTGAAGTTAGTGAGCCAAATGGAGTTGTTCTCCCACAAGAACCTCTCGGCTGATCCTTCTTCAATATGCCCTTCACCAACATGCAGTGTTTCCTTGATTGAATTAGCTCTCACACCAATATTTGCGTCTAGAGCCTTTGCATTGAGGGCTATCTGAAAACGGCTGTGGCGCTGAAGTTGCCTGTGAATGTGGAGTTGGTGGCATGTGAAAACCGCATGTGGAGCATTCGTTTGTGTGGGATGCTCTACCAGGTTCATTCCTAGATAATGCACTCAAAGGGCACTAAGCATAGAGTGTGAAAACTGAGTTTCCTTGAGAGCTGCTTGGAAGCCTGATGGTGTGTGAAGTTAGTGAGCCAAATGGAGTTGTTCTCCCACAAGAACCACTCGGCTGATCCTTCTTCAATATGCCCTTCACCAACATGCAGTGTTTCCTTGATTGAATTAGCTCTCACACCAATATTTGCGTCTAGAGCCTTTGCATTGAGGGCTATCTGAAAACGGCTGTGGCACTGAAGTTGCCTGTGAATGTGGAGTTGGTGGCATGTGAAACCCGCATGTGGAGCATTCGTTTGTGTGGGATGCTCTACCAGGTTCATTCCTAGATAATGCACTCAAAGGGCACTAAGCATAGAGTGTGAAAACTGAGTTTCCTTGAGAGCTGCTTGGAAGCCTGATGGTGTGTGAAGTTAGTGAGCCAAATGGAGTTGTTCTGCCACAAGAACCTCTCGGCTGATCCTTCTTCAATATGCCCTTCACCAACATGCAGTGTTTCCTTGATTGAATTAGCTCTCACACCAATATTTGCGTCTAGAGCCTTTGCATTGAGGGCTATCTGAAAACGGCTGTGGCGCTGAAGTTGCCTGTGAATGTGGAGTTGGTGGCATGTGAAACCCGCATGTGGAGCATTCGTTTGTGTGGGATGCTCTACCAGGTTCATTCCTAGGTAATGCACTCAAAGGGCACTAAGCATAGAGTGTGAAAACTGAGTTTCCTTGAGAGCTGCTTGGAAGCCTGATGGTGTGTGAAGTTAGTGAGCCAAATGGAGTTGTTCTCCCACAAGAACCACTCAGCTGATCCTTCTTCAATATGCCCTTCACCAACATGCAGTGTTTCCTTGATTGAATTAGCTCTCACACCAATATTTGCGTCTAGAGCCTTTGCATTGAGGGCTATCTGAAAACGGCTGTGGCGCTGAAGTTGCCTGTGAATGTGGAGTTGGTGGCATGTGAAACCCGCATGTGGAGCATTCGTTTGTGTGGGATGCTCTCCAAGCTTCATTTCAGTCCTAGGCACACAAAGGGCACTAAGCATAGAGTGTGAAAACTGAGTTTCCTTGAGAGCTGCTTGGAAGCCTGATGGTGTGTGAAGTTAGTGAGTCAAATGGAGTTGTTCTCCCACAAGAACCACTCGGCTGATCCTTCTTCAATATGCCCTTCACCAACATGCAGTGTTTCCTTGATTGAATTAGCTCTCACACCATATTTGCGTCTAGAGCCTTTGCATTGAGGGCTATCTGAAAACGGCTGTGGCGCTGAAGTTGCCTGTGAATGTGGAGTTGGTGGCATGTGAAACCCGCATGTGGAGCATTCGTTTGTGTGGGTTGCTCTACCAGGTTCATTTCAGTCCTAGCCATACAAAGGGCACTAAGCATAGAGTGTGAAAACTGAGTTTCCTTGAGAGCTGCTTGGAAGCCTGATGGTGTGTGAAGTTAGTGAGCCAAATGGAGTTGTTCTCCCACAAGAACCACTCGGCTGATCCTTCTTCAATATACCCTTCACCAACATGCAGTGTTTCCTTGATTGAATTAGCTCTCACACCAATATTTGCGTCTAGAGCCTTTGCATTGAGGGCTATCTGAAAACGGCTGTGGCGCTGAAGTTGCCTGTGAATGTGGAGTTGGTGGCATGTGAAACCCGCATGTGGAGCATTCGTTTGTGTGGGATGCTCTACCAGGTTCATTCCTAGATAATGCACTCAAAGAGCACTAAGCATAGAGTGTGAAAACTGAGTTTCCTTGAGAGCTGCTTGGAAGCCTGATGGTGTGTGAAGTTAGTGAGCCAAATGGAGTTGTTCTCCCACAAGATCCACTCGGCTGATCCTTCTTCAATATGCCCTTCACCAACATGCAGTGTTTCCTTGATTGAATTAGCTCTCACACCAA
This sequence comes from Ochotona princeps, assembly GCF_030435755.1. NCBI lineage: Eukaryota > Metazoa > Chordata > Mammalia > Lagomorpha > Ochotonidae > Ochotona > Ochotona princeps. The sequence continues at coordinate 15,386 of NW_026698946.1, read as the reverse complement.
TATTTGCGTCTAGAGCCTTTGCATTGAGGGCTATCTGAAAACGGCTGTGGCGCTGAAGTTGCCTGAGAATGTGGAGTTGGTGGCATGTGAAACCCGCATGTGGAGCATTCGTTTCTGTGGGATGCTCTACCAGGTTCATTCCTAGATAATGCATTCAAAGGGCACTAAACATAGAGTGTGAAAACTGAGTCTCCTTGAGAGCTGCTTGGAAGCCTGATGGTGTGTGAAGTTAGTGAGCCAAATGGAGTTGTTCTCCCACAAGAACCACTCGGCTGATCCTTCTTCAATATGCCCTTCACCAACATGCAGTGTTTCCTTGATTGAATTAGCTCTCACACCAATATTTGCGTCTAGAGCCTTTGCATTGAGGGCTATCTGAAAACGGCTGTGGCGCTGAAGTTGCCTGTGAATGTGGAGTTGGTGGCATGTGAAACCCGCATGTGGAGCATTCGTTTGTGTGGGATGCTGACCAAGCTTCATTTCAGTCCTAGGCACACAAAGAGCACTAAACATAGAGTGTGAAAACTGAGTTTCCTTGAGAGCTGCTTGGAAGCCTGATGGTGTGTGAAGTTAGTGGGTCAAATGGAGTTGTTCTCCCACAAGAACCACTCGGCTGATCCTTCTTCAATATGCCCTTCACCAACATGCAGTGTTTCCTTGATTGAATTAGCTCTCACACCAATATTTGCGTCTAGAGCCTTTGCATTGAGGGCTATCTGAAAACGGCTGTGGCGCTGAAGTTGCCTGTGAATGTGGAGTTGGTGGCATGTGAAACCCGAATGTGGAGCATTCGTTTGTGTGGGATGCTCTACCAGGTTCATTTCAGTCCTAGCCATACAAAGGGCACTAAACATAGAGTGTGAAAACTGAGTTTCCTTGAGAGCTGCTTGGAAGCCTGATGGTGTGTGAAGTTAGTGAGCCAAATGGAGTTGTTCTCCCACAAGAACCACTCGGCTGATCCTTCTTCAATATGCCCTTCACCAACATGCAGTGTTTCCTTGATTGAATTAGCTCTCACACCAATATTTGCGTCTAGAGCCTTTGCATTGAGGGCTATCTGAAAACGGCTGTGGCGCTGAAGTTGCCTGTGAATGTGGAGTTGGTGGCATGTGAAACCCGCATGTGGAGCATTCGTTTGTGTGGGATGCTCTACCAGGTTCATTCCTAGGTAATGCACTCAAAGGGCACTAAGCATAGAGTGTGAAAACTGAGTTTCCTTGAGAGCTGCTTGGAAGCCTGATGGTGTGTGAAGTTAGTGAGCCAAATGGAGTTGTTCTCCCACAAGAACCACTCAGCTGATCCTTCTTCAATATGCCCTTCACCAACATGCAGTGTTTCCTTGATTGAATTAGCTCTCACACCAATATTTGCGTCTAGAGCCTTTGCATTGAGGGCTATCTGAAAACGGCTGTGGCGCTGAAGTTGCCTGTGAATGTGGAGTTGGTGGCATGTGAAACCCGCATGTGGAGCATTCGTTTGTGTGGGATGCTCTCCAAGCTTCATTTCAGTCCTAGGCACACAAAGGGCACTAAGCATAGAGTGTGAAAACTGAGTTTCCTTGAGAGCTGCTTGGAAGCCTGATGGTGTGTGAAGTTAGTGAGTCAAATGGAGTTGTTCTCCCACAAGAACCACTCGGCTGATCCTTCTTCAATATGCCCTTCACCAACATGCAGTGTTTCCTTGATTGAATTAGCTCTCACACCAATATTTGCGTCTAGAGCCTTTGCATTGAGGGCTATCTGAAAACGACTGTGGCGCTGAAGTTGCCTGTGAATGTGGAGTTGGTGGCATGTGAAACCCGCATGTGGAGCATTCGTTTGTGTGGGATGCTCTACCAGGTTCATTCCTAGATAATGCACTCAAAGGGCACTAAGCATAGAGTGTGAAAACTGAGTTTCCTTGAGAGCTGCTTGGAAGCCTGATGGTGTGTGAAGTTAGTGAGCCAAATGGAGTTGTTCTCCCACAAGAACCACTCGGCTGATCCTTCTTCAATATGCCCTTCACCAACAGGCAGTGTTTCCTTGATTGAATTAGCTCTCACACCAATATTTGCGTCTAGAGCCTTTGCATTGAGGGCTATCTGAAAACGACTGTGGCGCTGAAGTTGCCTGTGAATGTGGAGTTGGTGGCATGTGAAACCCGCATGTGGAGCATTCGTTTGTGTGGGATGCTCTACCAGGTTCATTCCTAGATAATGCACTCAAAGGGCACTAAGCATAGAGTGTGAAAACTGAGTTTCCTTGAGAGCTGCTTGGAAGCCTGATGGTGTGTGAAGTTAGTGAGCCAAATGGAGTTGTTCTCCCACAAGAACCACTCGGCTGATCCTTCTTCAATATGCCCTTCACCAACATGCAGTGTTTCCTTGATTGAATTAGCTCTCACACCAATATTTGCGTCTAGAGCCTTTGCATTGAGGGCTATATGAAAACGGCTGTGGCGCTGAAGTTGCCTGTGAATGTGGAGTTGGTGGCATGTGAAACCCGCATGTGGAGCATTCGTTTGTGTGGGATGCTGACCAAGCTTCATTTCAGTCCTAGGCACACAAAGAGCAGTAAGCATAGAGTGTGAAAACTGAGTTTCCTTGAGAGCTGCTTGGAAGCCTGATGGTGTGTGAAGTTAGTGAGTCAAATGGAGTTGTTCTCCCACAAGAACCACTCGGCTGATCCTTCTTCAATATGCCCTTCACCAACATGCAGTGTTTCCTTGATTGAATTAGCTCTCACACCAATATTTGCGTCTAGAGCCTTTGCATTGAGGGCTATCTGAAAACGACTGTGGCGCTGAAGTTGCCTGTGAATGTGGAGTTGGTGGCATGTGAAACCCGCATGTGGAGCATTCGTTTGTGTGGGATGCTCTACCAGGTTCATTCCTAGATAATGCACTCAAAGGGCACTAAGCATAGAGTGTGAAAACTGAGTTTCCTTGAGAGCTGCTTGGAAGCCTGATGGTGTGTGAAGTTAGTGAGCCAAATGGAGTTGTTCTCCCACAAGAACCACTCGGCTGATCCTTCTTCAATATGCCCTTCACCAACATGCAGTGTTTCCTTGATTGAATTAGCTCTCACACCAATATTTGCGTCTAGAGCCTTTGCATTGAGGGCTATCTGAAAACGGCTGTGGCGCTGAAGTTGCCTGTGAATGTGGAGTTGGTGGCATGTGAAACCCGCATGTGGAGCATTCGTTTGTGTGGGATGCTGACCAAGCTTCATTTCAGTCCTAGGCACACAAAGAGCACTAAGCATAGAGTGTGAAAACTGAGTTTCCTTGAGAGCTGCTTGGAAGCCTGATGGTGTGTGAAGTTAGTGAGCCAAATGGAGTTGTTCTCCCACAAGAACCACTCGGCTGATTCTTCTTCAATATGCCCTTCACCAACATGCAGTGTTTCCTTGATTGAATTAGCTCTCACACCAATATTTGCGTCTAGAGCCTTTGCTTTGAGGGCTATCTGAAAACGGCTGTGGCGCTGAAGTTGCCTGTGAATGTGGAGTTGGTGGCATGTCAAACCCGCATGTGGAGCATTCGTTTATGTGGGATGCTCTCCAAGGTTCATTTCACTCCTAGGCACACAAAGAGCACTAAGCATAGATTGTGAAAACTGAGTTTCCTTGAGAGCTGCTTGGAAGCCTGATGGTGTGTGAAGTTAGTGAGCCAAATGGAGTTGTTCTCCCACAAGAACCACTCGGCTGATTCTTCTTCAATATGCCCTTCACCAACATGCAGTGTTTCCTTGATTGAATTAGCTCTCACACCAATATTTGCGTCTAGAGCCTTTGCTTTGAGGGCTATCTGAAAACGGCTGTGGAGCTGAAGTTGCCTGTGAATGTGGAGTTGGTGGCATGTGAAACCCGCATGTGGAGCATTCGTTTGTGTGGGATACTCTACCAGGTTCATTCCTAGATAATGCACTCAAAGGGCACTAAGCATAGAATGTGAAAACTGAGTTTCCTTGAGAGCTGCTTGGAAGCCTGATGGTGTGTGAAGTTAGTGAGCCAAATGGAGTTGTTCTCCCACAAGAACCACTCGGCTGATCCTTCTTCAATATGCCCTTCACCAACATGCAGTGTTTCCTTGATTGAATTAGCTCTCACACCAATACTTGCGTCTGGAGCCTTTGCATTGAGGGCTATCTGAAAACGGCTGTGGCGCTGAAGTTGCCTGTGAATGTGGAGTTGGTGGCATGTGAAACCCGCATGTGGAGCATTCGTTTGTGTGGGATGCTGACCAAGCTTCATTTCAGTCCTAGGCACACAAAGAGCACTAAACATAGAGTGTGAAAACTGAGTTTCCTTGAGAGCTGCTTGGAAGCCTGATGGTGTGTGAAGTTAGTGAGCCAAATGGAGTTGTTCTCCCACAAGAACCACTCGGCTGATTCTTCTTCAATATGCCCTTCACCAACATGCAGTGTTTCCTTGATTGAATTAGCTCCCACACCAATATTTGCGTCTAGAGCCTTTGCATTGAGGGCTATCTGAAAACGGCTGTGGCGCTGAAGTTGCCTGTGAATGTGGAGTTGGTGGCATGTGAAACCCGCATGTGGAGCATTCGTTTGTGTGGGATGCTCTACCAGGTTCATTCCTAGATAATGCACTCAAAGGGCACTAAGCATAGAGTGTGAAAACTGAGTTTCCTTGAGAGCTGCTTGGAAGCCTGATGGTGTGTGGCGTTAGTGAGCCAAATGGAGTTGTTCTCCCACAAGAACCACTCGGCTGATCCTTCTTCCATATGCCCTTCACCAACATGTAGTGTTTCCTTGATTGAATTAGCTCTCACACCAATACTTGCGTCTAGAGCCTTTGCATTGAGGGCTATCTGAAAACGGCTGTGGCGCTGAAGTTGCCTGTGAATGTGGAGTTGGTGGCATGTGAAACCCGCATGTGGAGCATTCGTTTGTGTGGGATGCTGACCAAACTTCATTTCAGTCCTAGGCACACAAAGAGCACTAAGCATAGAGTGTGAAAACTGAGTTTCCTTGAGAGCTGCTTGGAAGCCTGATGGTGTGTGAAGTTAGTGAGCCAAATGGAGTTGTTCTCCCACAAGAACCACTCGGCTGATCCTTCTTCAATATGCCCTTCACCAACATGCAGTGTTTCCTTGATTGAATTAGCTCTCACACCAATATTTGCGTCTAGAGCCTTTGCATTGAGGGCTATCTGAAAACGGCTGTGGCGCTGAAGTTGCCTGTGAATGTGGAGTTGGTGGCATGTGAAACCCGCATGTGGAGCATTCGTTTGTGTGGGATGCTGACCAAGCTTCATTTCAGTCCTAGGCACACAAAGAGCACTAAGCATAGAGTGTGAAAACTGAGTTTCCTTGAGAGCTGCTTGGAAGCCTGATGGTGTGTGAAGTTAGTGAGCCAAATGGAGTTGTTCTCCCACAAGAACCACTCGGCTGATTCTTCTTCAATATGCCCTTCACCAACATGCAGTGTTTCCTTGATTGAATTAGCTCTCACACCAATATTTGCGTCTAGAGCCTTTGCTTTGAGGGCTATCTGAAAACGGCTGTGGCGCTGAAGTTGCCTGTGAATGTGGAGTTGGTGGCATGTCAAACCCGCATGTGGAGCATTCGTTTGTGTGGGATGCTCTACCAGGTTCATTCCTAGATAATGCACTCAAAGGGCACTAAGCATAGAATGTGAAAACTGAGTTTCCTTGAGAGCTGCTTGGAAGCCTGATGGTGTGTGAAGTTAGTGAGCCAAATGGAGTTGTTCTCCCACAAGAACCACTCGGCTGATCCTTCTTCAATATGCCCTTCACCAACATGCAGTGTTTCCTTGATTGAATTAGCTCTCACACCAATATTTGCGTCTAGAGCCTTTGCATTGAGGGCTATCTGAAAAGGGCTGTGGTGCTGAAGTTGCCTGTGAATGTGGAGTTGGTGGCATGTGAAACCCGCATGTGGAGCATTTGTTTGTGTGGGATTCTGACCAAGCTTCATTTCAGTCCTGGGCACACAAAGAGCACTAAGCATAGAGTGTGAAAACTGAGTTTCCTTGAGAGCTGCTTGGAAGCCTGATGGTGTGTGAAGTTAGTGAGCCAAATGGAGTTGTTCTCCCACAAGAACCTCTCGGCTGATCCTTCTTCAATATGCCCTTCACCAACATGCAGTGTTTCCTTGATTGAATTAGCTCTCACACCAATATTTGCGTCTAGAGCCTTTGCTTTGAGGGCTATCTGAAAACGGCTGTGGCGCTGAAGTTGCCTGTGAATGTGGAGTTGGTGGCATGTCAAACCCGCATGTGGAGCATTCGTTTGTGTGGGATGCTCTACCAGGTTCATTCCTAGATAATGCACTCAAAGGGCACTAAGCATAGAGTGTGAAAACTGAGTTTCCTTGAGAGCTGCTTGGAAGCCTGATGGTGTGTGGCGTTAGTGAGCCAAATGGAGTTGTTCTCCCACAAGAACCACTCGGCTGATCCTTCTTCAATATGCCCTTCACCAAAATGCAGTGTTTCCTTGATTGAATTAGCTCTCACACCAATATTTGCGTCTAGAGCCTTTGCATTGAGGGCTATCTAAAAACGGCTGTGGCGCTGAAGTTTCCTGTGAATGTGGAGTTGGTGGCATGTGAAACCCGCATGTGGAGCATTCGTTTATGTGGGATGCTCTCCAAGCTTCATTACAATCCTAGGCAAAAAAAGGGCACTAAGCATAGAGTGTGAAAACTGAGTTTCCTTGAGAGCTGCTTGGAAGCCTGATGGTGTGTGACGTTAGTGAGCCAAATGGAGTTGTTCTCCCACAAGAACCACTCGGCTGATCCTTCTTCCATATGCCCTTCACCAACATGTAGTGTTTCCTTGATTGAATTAGCTCTCACACCAATACTTGCGTCTAGAGCCTTTGCATTGAGGGCTATCTGAAAACGGCTGTGGCGCTGAAGTTGCCTGTGAATGTGGAGTTGGTGGCATGTGAAACCCGCATGTGGAGCATTCGTTTGTGTGGGATGCTGACCAAACTTCATTTCAGTCCTAGGCACTCAAACGGCACTAAGCATAGAGTGTGAAAACTGAGTTTCCTTGAGAGCTGCTTGGAAGCCTGATGGTGTGTGAAGTTGCTGAGCCAAATGGAGTTGTTCTCCCACAAGAACCACTCGGCTGATCCTTCTTCAATATGCCCTTCACCAACATGCAGTGTTTCCTTGATTGAATTAGCTCTCACACCAATATTTGCGTCTAGAGCCTTTGCATTGAGGGCTATCTGAAAACGGCTGTGGCGCTGAAGTTGCCTGTGAATGTGGAGTTGGTGGCATGTGAAACCCGCATGTGGAGCATTCGTTTGTGTGGGATGCTGACCAAGCTTCATTTCAGTCCTAGGCACACAAAGAGCACTAAGCATAGAGTGTGAAAACTGAGTTTCCTTGAGAGCTGCTTGGAAGCCTGATGGTGTGTGAAGTTAGTGAGCCAAATGGAGTTGTTCTCCCACAAGAACCACTCGGCTGATTCTTCTTCAATATGCCCTTCACCAACATGCAGTGTTTCCTTGATTGAATTAGCTCTCACACCAATATTTGCGTCTAGAGCCTTTGCTTTGAGGGCTATCTGAAAACGGCTGTGGCGCTGAAGTTGCCTGTGAATGTGGAGTTGGTGGCATGTGAAACCCGCATGTGGAGCATTCGTTTGTGTGGGATGCTCTACCAGGTTCATTCCTAGATAATGCACTCAAAGGGCACTAAGCATAGAGTGTGAAAACTGAGTTTCCTTGAGAGCTGCTTGGAAGCCTGATGGTGTGTGAAGTTAGTGAGCCAAATGGAGTTGTTCTCCCACAAGAACCACTCGGCTGATCCTTCTTCAATATGCCCTTCACCAACATGCAGTGTTTCCTTGATTGAATTAGCTCTCACACCAATATTTGCACCTAGAGCCTTTGCATTGAGGGCTATCTGAAAACGGCTGTGGCGCTGAAGTTGCCTGTGAATGTGGAGTTGGTGGCATGTGAAACCCGCATGTGGAGCATTCGTTTGTGTGGGATGCTGACCAAGCTTCATTTCAGTCCTAGGCACACAAGAGCACTAAGCATAGAGTGTGAAAACTGAGTTTCCTTGAGAGCTGCTTGGAAGCCTGATGGTGTGTGAAGTTAGTGAGCCAAATGGAGTTGTTCTCCCACAAGAACCTCTCGGCTGATCCTTCTTCAATATGCCCTTCACCAACATGCAGTGTTTCCTTGATTGAATTAGCTCTCACACCAATATTTGCGTCTAGAGCCTTTGCTTTGAGGGCTATCTGAAAACGGCTGTGGCGCTGAAGTTGCCTGTGAATGTGGAGTTGGTGGCATGTCAAACCCGCATGTGGAGCATTCGTTTGTGTGGGATGCTCTACCAGGTTCATTCCTAGATAATGCACTCAAAGGGCACTAAGCATAGAGTGTGAAAACTGAGTTTCCTTGAGAGCTGCTTGGAAGCCTGATGGTGTGTGGCGTTAGTGAGCCAAATGGAGTTGTTCTCCCACAAGAACCACTCGGCTGATCCTTCTTCAATATGCCCTTCACCAAAATGCAGTGTTTCCTTGATTGAATTAGCTCTCACACCAATATTTGCGTCTAGAGCCTTTGCATTGAGGGCTATCTGAAAACGGCTGTGGCGCTGAAGTTGCCTGTGAATGTGGAGTTGGTGGCATGTGAAACCCGCATGTGGAGCATTCGTTTGTGTGGGATGCTGACCAAGCTTCATTTCAGTCCTAGGCACACAAAGAGCAGTAAGCATAGAGTGTGAAAACTGAGTTTCCTTGAGAGCTGCTTGGAAGCCTGATGGTGTGTGACGTTAGTGAGCCAAATGGAGTTGTTCTCCCACAAGAACCACTCGGCTGATCCTTCTTCCATATGCCCTTCACCAACATGTAGTGTTTCCTTGATTGAATTAGCTCTCACACCAATACTTGCGTCTAGAGCCTTTGCATTGAGGGCTATCTGAAAACGGCTGTGGCGCTGAAGTTGCCTGTGAATGAGGAGTTGGTGGCATGTGAAACCCGCATGTGGAGCATTCGTTTGTGTGGGATGCTGACCAAACTTCATTTCAGTCCTAGGCACTCAAACGGCACTAAGCATAGAGTGTGAAAACTGAGTTTCCTTGAGAGCTGCTTGGAAGCCTGATGGTGTGTGAAGTTGCTGAGCCAAATGGAGTTGTTCTCCAACAAGAACCACTCGGCTGATCCTTCTTCAATATGCCCTTCACCAACATGCAGTGTTTCCTTGATTGAATTAGCTCTCACACCAATATTTGCGTCTGGAGCCTTTGCATTGAGGGCTATCTGAAAACGGCTGTGGCGCTGAAGTTGCCTGTGAATGTGGAGTTGGTGGCATGTGAAACCCGCATGTGGAGCATTCGTTTGTGTGGGATGCTGACCAAGCTTCATTTCAGTCCTAGGCACACAAAGAGCACTAAACATAGAGTGTGAAAACTGAGTTTCCTTGAGAGCTGCTTGGAAGCCTGATGGTGTGTGAAGTTAGTGAGCCAAATGGAGTTGTTCTCCCACAAGAACCACTCGGCTGATTCTTCTTCAATATGCCCTTCACCAACATGCAGTGTTTCCTTGATTGAATTAGCTCTCACACCAATATTTGCGTCTAGATCCTTTGCATTGAGGGCTATCTGAAAACGGCTGTGGCGCTGAAGTTGCCTGTGAATGTGGAGTTGGTGGCATGTGAAACCCGCATGTGGAGCATTCGTTTGTGTGGGATGCTCTACCAGGTTCATTCCTAGATAATGCACTCAAAGGGCACTAAGCATAGAGTGTGAAAACTGAGTTTCCTTGAGAGCTGCTTGGAAGCCTGATGGTGTGTGAAGTTAGTGAGCCAAATGGAGTTGTTCTCCCACAAGAACCTCTCGGCTGATCCTTCTTCAATATGCCCTTCACCAACATGCAGTGTTTCCTTGATTGAATTAGCTCTCACACCAATATTTGCGTCTAGAGCCTTTGCATTGAGGGCTATCTGAAAACGGCTGTGGAGCTGAAGTTGCCTGTGAATGTGGAGTTGGTGGCATGTGAAACGCGCATGTGGAGCATTCGTTTGTGTGGGATGCTCTACCAGGTTCATTCCTAGATAATGCATTCAAAGGGCACTAAACATAGAGTGTGAAAACTGAGTTTCCTTGAGAGCTGCTTGGAAGCCTGATGGTGTGTGACGTTAGTGAGCCAAATGGAGTTGTTCTCCCACAAGAACCACTCGGCTGATCCTTCTTCAATATGCCCTTCACCAACATGCAGTGTTTCCTTGATTGAATTAGCTCTCACACCATATTTGCGTCTAGAGCCTTTGCATTGAGGGCTATCTGAAAACGGCTGTGGCGCTGAAGTTGCCTGTGAATGTGGAGTTGGTGGCATGTGAAACCCGCATGTGGAGCATTCGTTTGTGTGGGATGCTCTACCAGGTTCATTTCAGTCCTAGTCATACAAAGGGCACTAAGCATAGAGCGTGAAAACTGAGTTTCCTTGAGAGCTGCTTGGAAGCCTGATGGTGTGTGAAGTTAGTGAGCCAAATGGAGTTGTTCTCCCACAAGAACCACTCGGCTGATCCTTCTTCAATATGCCCTTCACCAACATGCAGTGTTTCCTTGATTGAATTAGCTCTCACACCAATATTTGCATCTAGAGCCTTTGCATTGAGGGCTATCTGAAAACGGCTGTGGCGCTGAAGTTGCCTGTGAATGTGGAGTTGGTGGCATGTGAAACCCGCATGTGGAGCATTCGTTTGTGTGGGATGCTCTACCAGGTTCATTTCAGTCCTAGCCATACAAAGGGCACTAAACATAGAGTGTGAAAACTGAGTTTCCTTGAGAACTGCTTGGAAGCCTGATGGTGTGTGAAGTTAGTGAGCCAAATGGAGTTGTTCTCCCACAAGAACCACTCGGCTGATCCTTCTTCAATATGCCCTTCACCAACATGCAGTGTTTCCTTGATTGAATTAGCTCTCACACCAATATTTGCGTCTAGAGCCTTTGCATTGAGGGCTATCTGAAAACGGCTGTGGCGCTGAAGTTGCCTGTGAATGTGGAGTTGGTGGCATGTGAAACCCGCATGTGGAGCATTCGTTTGTGTGGGATGCTCTACCAGGTTCATTCCTAGGTAATGCACTCAAAGGGCACTAAGCATAGAGTGTGAAAACTGAGTTTCCTTGAGAGCTGCTTGGAAGCCTGATGGTGTGTGAAGTTAGTGAGCCAAATGGAGTTGTTCTCCCACAAGAACCACTCAGCTGATCCTTCTTCAATATGCCCTTCACCAACATGCAGTGTTTCCTTGATTGAATTAGCTCTCACACCAATATTTGCGTCTAGAGCCTTTGCATTGAGGGCTATCTGAAAACGGCTGTGGCGCTGAAGTTGCCTGTGAATGTGGAGTTGGTGGCATGTGATAACCGCATGTGGAGCATTCGTTTGTGTGGGATGCTCTACCAGGTTCATTCCTAGGTAATGCACTCAAAGGGCACTAAGCATAGAGTGTGAAAACTGAGTTTCCTTGAGAGAGGCTTGGAAGCCTGATGGTGTGTGAAGTTAGTGAGCCAAATGGAGTTGTTCTCCCACAAGAACCACTCGGCTGATCCTTCTTCAATATGCCCTTCACCAACATGCAGTGTTTCCTTGATTGAATTAGCTCTCACACCAATATTTGCGTCTAGAGCCTTTGCATTGAGGGCTATCTGAAAACGGCTGTGGCGCTGAAGTTGCCTGTGAATGTGGAGTTGGTGGCATGTGAAACCCGCATGTGGAGCATTCGTTTGTGTGGGATGCTCTCCAAGCTTCATTTCAGTCCTAAGCACTCAAACGGCACTAAGCATAGAGTGTGAAAACTGAGTTTCCTTGAGAGCTGCTTGGAAGCCTGATGGTGTGTGAAGTTAGTGAGTCAAATGGAGTTGTTCTCCCACAAGAACCACTCGGCTGATCCTTCTTCAATATGCCCTTCACCAACATGCAGTGTTTCCTTGATTGAATTAGCTCTCACACCAATATTTGCGTCTAGAGCCTTTGCATTGAGGGCTATCTGAAAACGGCTGTGGCGCTGAAGTTGCCTGTGAATGTGGAGTTGGTGGCATGTGAAACCCGCATGTGGAGCATTCGTTTGTGTGGGTTGCTCTACCAGGTTCATTTCAGTCCTAGCCATACAAAGGGCACTAAGCATAGAGTGTGAAAACTGAGTTTCCTTGAGAGCTGCTTGGAAGCCTGATGGTGTGTGAAGTTAGTGAGCCAAATGGAGTTGTTCTCCCACAAGAACCACTCGGCTGATCCTTCTTCAATATGCCCTTCACCAACATGCAGTGTTTCCTTGATTGAATTAGCTCTCACACAAATATTTGCGTCTAGAGCCTTTGCATTGAGGGCTATCTGAAAACGGCTGTGGCGCTGAAGTTGCCTGTGAATGTGGAGTTGGTGGCATGTGAAACCCGCATGTGGAGCATTTGTTTGTGTGGGATGCTGACCAAGCTTCATTTCAGTCCTGGGCACACAAAGAGCACTAAGCATAGAGTGTGGAAAAACTGAGTTTCCTTGAGAGCTGCTTGGAAGCCTGATGGTGTGTGAAGTTAGTGAGCCAAATGGAGTTGTTCTCCCACAAGAACCTCTCGGCTGATCCTTCTTCAATATGCCCTTCACCAACATGCAGTGTTTCCTTGATTGAATTAGCTCTCACACCAATATTTGCGTCTAGAGCCTTTGCATTGAGGGCTATCTGAAAACGGCTGTGGCGCTGAAGTTGCCTGTGAATGTGGAGTTGGTGGCATGTGAAAACCGCATGTGGAGCATTCGTTTGTGTGGGATGCTCTACCAGGTTCATTCCTAGATAATGCACTCAAAGGGCACTAAGCATAGAGTGTGAAAACTGAGTTTCCTTGAGAGCTGCTTGGAAGCCTGATGGTGTGTGAAGTTAGTGAGCCAAATGGAGTTGTTCTCCCACAAGAACCACTCGGCTGATCCTTCTTCAATATGCCCTTCACCAACATGCAGTGTTTCCTTGATTGAATTAGCTCTCACACCAATATTTGCGTCTAGAGCCTTTGCATTGAGGGCTATCTGAAAACGGCTGTGGCGCTGAAGTTGCCTGTGAATGTGGAGTTGGTGGCATGTGAAACCCGCATGTGGAGCATTCGTTTGTGTGGGATGCTCTACCAGGTTCATTCCTAGATAATGCACTCAAAGGGCACTAAGCATAGAGTGTGAAAACTGAGTTTCCTTGAGAGCTGCTTGGAAGCCTGATGGTGTGTGAAGTTTAGTGAGCCAAATGGAGTTGTTCTGCCACAAGAACCTCTAGTTGAAAATGCGGTAGATCCTTCTGGGGCTGATCCTTCTTCAATATGCCCTTCACCAACATGCAGTGTTTCCTTGATTGAATTAGCTCTCACACCAATATTTGCGTCTAGAGCCTTTGCATTGAGGGCTATCCTGAAAACGGCTGTGGCGCTGAAGTTGCCTGTGAATGTGGAGTTGGGTGGCATGTGAAACCCGCATGTGGAGCATTCGTTTGTGTGGGATGCTCTACCAGGTTCATTCCTAGGTAATGCACTCAAAGGGCACTAAGCATAGAGTGTGAAAACTGAGTTTCCTGAGAGCTGCTTGGAAGCCTGATGGTGTAGTGAAGTTAGTGAGCCAAATGGAGTTGTTCTCCCACAAGAACCACTCAGCTGATCCTTCTTCAATATGCCCTTCACCAACATGCAGTGTTTCCTTGATTGAATTAGCTCTCACACCAATATTTGCGTCTAGAGCCTTTGCATTGAGGGCTATCTGAAAACGGCTGTGGCGCTGAAGTTGCCTGTGAATGTGGAGTTGGTGGCATGTGAAACCCGCATGTGGAGCATTCGTTTGTGTGGGATGCTCTCCAAGCTTCATTTCAGTCCTAGGCACACAAAGGGCACTAAGCATAGAGTGTGAAAACTGAGTTTCCTTGAGAGCTGCTTGGAAGCCTGATGGTGTGTGAAGTTAGTGAGTCAAATGGAGTTGTTCTCCCACAAGAACCACTCGGCTGATCCTTCTTCAATATGCCCTTCACCAACATGCAGTGTTTCCTTGATTGAATTAGCTCTCACACCATATTTGTGTCTAGAGCCTTTGCATTGAAGGGGGCTATCTGAAAACGGGCTGTGGCGCTGAAGTTGCCTGTGAATGTGGAGTTGGTGGCATGTGAAACCCGCATGTGGAGCATTCGTTTGTGTGGATGCTCTACCAGGTTCATTTCAGTCCTAGCCATACAAAGGGCACTAAGCATAGAGTGTGAAAACTGAGTTTCCTTGAGAGCTGCTTGGAAGCCTGATGGTGTGTGAAGTTAGTGAGCCAAATGGAGTTGTTCTCCCACAAGAACCACTCGGCTGATCCTTCTTCAATATACCCTTCACCAACATGCAGTGTTTCCTTGATTGAATTAGCTCTCACACCAATATTTGCGTCTAGAGCCTTTGCATTGAGGGCTATCTGAAAACGGCTGTGGCGCTGAAGTTGCCTGTGAATGTGAGTTGGTGGCATGTGAAACCCGCATGTGGAGCATTCGTTTGTGTGGGATGCTCTACCAGGTTCATTCCTAGATAATGCACTCAAAGAGCACTAAGCATAGAGTGTGAAAACTGAGTTTCCTTGAGAGCTGCTTGGAAGCCTGATGGATGTGTGAAGTTAGTGAGCCAAATGGAGTTGTTCTCCCACAAGATCCACTCGGCTGATCCTTCTTCAATATGCCCTTCACCAACATGCAGTGTTTCCTTGACTGAATTAGCTCTCACACCAATATTTGCGTCTAGAGCCTTTGCATTGAGGGCTATCTGAAAACGGCTGTGGCGCTGAAGTTGCCTGAGAATGTGGAGTTGGTGGCATGTGAAACCCGCATGTGGAGCATTCGTTTGTGTGGGATGCTCTACCAGGTTCATTCCTAGATAATGCATTCAAAGGGCACTAAACATAGAGTGTGAAAACTGAGTCTCCTTGAGAGCTGCCTTGGAAGCCTGATGGTGTGTGAAGTTAGTGAGCCAAATGGAGTTGTTCTCCCACAAGAACCACTCGGCTGATCCTTCTTCAATATGCCCTTCACCAACATGCAGTGTTTCCTTGATTGAATTAGCTCTCACACCAATATTTGCGTCTAGAGCCTTTGCATTGAGGGCTATCTGAAAACGGCTGTGGCGCTGAAGTTGCCTGTGAATGTGGAGTTGGTGGCATGTGAAACCCGCATGTGGAGCATTCGTTTGTGTGGGATGCTGACCAAGCTTCATTCAGTCCTAGGCACACAAAGAGCACTAAACATAGAGTGTGAAAACTGAGTTTCCTTGAGAGCTGCTTGGAAGCCTGATGGTGTGTGAAGTTAGTGAGTCAAATGGAGTTGTTCTCCCACAAGAACCACTCGGCTGATCCTTCTTCAATATGCCCTTCACCAACATGCAGTGTTTCCTTGATTGAATTAGCTCTCACACCAATATTTGCGTA
>NW_026698945.1:0-20834 GCF_030435755.1 Ochotona princeps | reverse complement strand
AGTCTGAAACCCTCCTCCTTGCCAATGCCTGGAGAAGTGGGCTGAGGCTTCAGGTGGGGAATAGAAATGCAAATGTCACCCTTGTCTGTTGGGGAAGTAAGTACCTGTTAAGATAAGCATTTGTCCTGGGAGAGACATGCTCTGGTGACTCCAAGACAAGGTGGGGAAAATATAAACCTAACAAAAGGAGTTTCAAATCAAAGCACGGATGGGTAATAGCAAGGCTCAATACTTCCTCCCCCATCCCACATAGCTCTCAGAGAACAAAGTCCAAAGCCACTGATAAACTTCGGCTTTGCCAACAGTCAGGGAACACGCTGAAGAACAGCGACAAAATACTGATATACTTATGTTAAATATAAAGGCCTAATATACTTGCTTGTCCCGTTGATCTTCCGACTCAAATGCCATCATCTTGTCCAGTATCCGAGCTCTCATAAGACTCTGCAGCAGAAGCTTGCCGGACAAGCCTCTCAGGAATCCACCTCGGACCATTTTCATTTTCTGGGAAAACACAAACTGATCCTCGCCCCCAAATGAGGACGGGATCTGGGCCTAGCCACTTACCAGTCAAGGGGTCCTTCCACATAACATAACCTTTCTGCTTCTGAGACGGATTCCAATGACGATCTGCAGCAGACCGTCCTTCAGCATCCAATGTTAGAAAATTTAAAATAAATAATACAAGATTCAAATGATCTCGGGGAGTGCTATATTCCCCCTTTTTGGTTTTAATAAGGTAATCCTTAATAGTACGGTTGGCACGTTCCACAATACCTTGTCCTTGAGGATTATAAGGAATACCTGTAATTAATTGTATATGGTGGGAGGCAGCAAAATCACGAAACTTGCTGCTAGTATAGCAAGGACCATTATCAGTTTTGATAACTTTAGGAGTTCCCAAGATGGAAAAACATGCATAGCAATGGGCTAGAGTATGTCTGACTTGTTCTCCTGTCTGAGGAGTAGCTAAAATAAATCCAGAACAAGTATCGATAGTGACATGCACATACTTTAGTGTCCCAAACTCTGGGATGTGTGTCACGTCCATTTGCCAGACATGATTGGGCAACAGTCCTCTGGGATTTACACCATAACGAGGAACAGGTAAAAATTGAGGGCACACTGAGCATTGCTTCACGATGGTTCTGGCTTGTTCCTTAGTCAGACCAAAGCGCAAACGAAGCCTGTTAGAATTCAAGTGAAATCTAGCATGTGCCTTTTGAGCTTCTTCAAGAGCTGAGGCTACCAATTTGGTGGCTGAATCTGCAGCCGCATTTCCTGATGTCAAGGGCCCAGGTAAACCTGTATGGGCTCGAATATGAGTCACAAAGAATTTATCTTTGCGGGCCCAAATACAGGCCTGAATTTTAGCAAATAGAGATGCTGCTGTGGAGTGGGAAGAAATTTGGCCCGCAGTCTCCAGCACAGGAAGGGAATGGGCAACATATCCACTATCAGAATACAAATTAAAGGGCTGCATGGAAAATGTTTGAAAGACGGCAAGAACGGCCACCAATTCTACAACCTGTGCAGAGACAAAAGATGTGGGGATGGTGGTAACCTGGCCATCTACTACAAAAGCTGCCTGACCGTTTGACGACCCATCAGTGAAAACAGTTAAAGCTTCTGGCAATGGTTGAAGAGAGGTTACAAGTGGAAAAACAACAGGATGCAAAATAAAAAACTGTACAATGGGGTCCTTGGGATAGTGGTTGTCAAAATTAACATTTAAAGTACTCAAAAGTATTGACCAGGTCTCTTCCATATTCTGCAACCACAAAAGCTGCTTCTGAGTGTATGGAACAATAATGGTATCTGGGACCTTCCCAAAATGTCTTAGGCTGCTTTTAGTGGCCTTTTGTATCAACTCTGCTATGGCCAAATAGTAAGGCACAATTGTCTTAGCAGGAGAGAAATGCAAATGTTCCCACAAAATAGGTCCCTGCTGATAAAATACCCCTGTAGGTGTATATGAGGATGCTATAACAATAAATAAAAGTGGAGTACTGTAATCAATCCTGGTCAAATGGGATTGTTCAATCGCTATCTCAACTTTGCGTAGGGCTTGAAGTCCCTCCATAGTCATTACCCTAGGGGATGTTGGAGAGGAGTCACCTTTTAAGATGTCAAACAAAGGTTTCAAATCTGCATTAGTAAGTTTCAAACTGGGCCTCATCCAATTTATATCCCCTAACAATTTCTGAAAATCATTAAGAGTTAGCAGCTTTTCTGTGGCTATGGAAATTTTTTGGGGTTTAACACAATTCTGAAAAAGTTGAAATCCCAAATAATTAAATGGAGAAACAAGTTGTATTTTATCTGGGGCTATAGCTAATCCTGCCTTTTCTAACTCTTGCTGTAACTTACACAAACAGGATTGCAACACCTGAGTAGATAGAGCTGCCAGCAAAATATCATCCATATAATGAACGATCATAACAGAGGGAAAGCTGGCGCGCACCGGTTTTAAGGAGGCAGCCACATAAATCTGACACATAGTAGGACTATTAGCCATTCCTTGGGGTAAAAATTTCCATTGGTAACGTTCAAATGGTTCTTGCAAATTAACAGAAGGCACACTGAAAGCAAAACGAGGTGAATCTTCTGGATGAAGAGGAATGGAAAAAAAAACAATCCTTTAAATCAATCACAACAATATTAAAATCTTTTGGAATGGCAGAAGGCAGTGGTAATCCTGGCTGCTGTGATCCCATTATCTCCATGGTAGCATTCACTGCTCTGAGATCCTGTAAAAGTCTCCACTTCCCTGATTTCTTTTTAATCACAAAAATAGGTGTATTCCAAGGTGAAGTGGAAGGGACAATATGTCCAGCAGCTAGCTGTTCTTGAACTATTTCCTTAACGGCGGCTATTTTTTCTGTAGAAAGGGGCCATTGGTCAATCCAAACGGGTTGAGAACTTTTCCATGTAATCTTCTGTGGAGTAACCTCAGCCGCCATCACAATGGCCCCTAGGGAAAATGCCCTAGCCCTTTCTTTATCCTTCTTATGTTCCACGGAGATAGGTTGAGTAATTCCTTGCAGCTTTCTTCCTATACCTTTTCCAGGAATGTAGCCGTACCTCTCCATCTGCTGCATAGCTAATTCCTGACCAGATACTAATACTGCTCCCATTTGTTGCAAAACATCTCTCCCCCACAAATTAACTGGCAGACCTGGTACTACATAGGGGGTAACATGGCCACCATTTCCTTCCTTATCCCTCCAGGCTAGAGGCCTGGAGCTAGCAAGGGGGCTTTGGGTAATCCCCAAACCTTGTAAAGTGGTCATGGTGGGTGTAACAGGCCAACCTGGGGGCCAATATTTCTGTGAAATAAGAGTGGTGTCGGCACCAGTGTCTAGAAGCCCAGTAAATTTCTTTCCTTCTATACTCAACTCCAAAGTAGGGCGGCTTGCCATATCAGCAACCCAATAAACAGAGGCTTCACCACTGGAACCAAACCCTGCTTTCTTCTGTCCAAGCCTGCAAGCATTATCTGACTTCACTGTGGGGAGCAGCACTAACTGTGCTATTCGTGCCCCTTGGGGCAACACTGCAACCCCAGCATGAACACTGGCTAAAACTTTAATTTCCCCTATATAGTCTGCATCAATCACTCCTGGGGTAATATGAACTCCTTTCAAGGCTGTGCTGCTACATCCCAGCAGAAGCCCTACAGTGTCAGGGGGTAGTGGTCCATAAATTCCTGTAGGAATAGCCTGTACCCCCATTTGGGGTGTCAATACTATGTAGGAGGTGGTATGGAGGTCCCATCCTCCACTGCCTGTGCTCCCTCGGGCAAGGTCATGAATGACCTTTGTCCCTGAGGAACAAACTGAATCGCTGCCCCGTACATTGGTGCTTGCGGGGCCCGGAGCTGGCCCCTGCTCCCGTTTCCCGGCACAGATGGCTGCCTGGAGATGACTGTCTTGGACCTGCATTCATTTGCCCAATGTTTTCCACGTTGGCATCGAGGGCAAACTCCTGGGGACTGCCTGTTCATATTAGCAGCCTGTGCACAACCTTGGAGTGGGCAGTTCCGGCGGATATGCCCTAGCCGGCCACATTTAAAACATCCTATTTTTGGGCGAGCTCCTGAGCCCACGGTTTTGCCACCACGCAATGCCTCTGCAATGGCTGCACCCATTATCTGTCCTTTCCCAATGTCCTTACAAAGTTTAAGATACGTGTTAAGGGGCTCACGCTTCCAAGGTCTAATTGCTTCCTGACACCATTTGTTGGCATTTTCATATGCTAGTTGCTTTACAAAAGGCATGGCTTGATCTGCATCACCAAATACCCTATCTGCAGTTACCAGTAGGCGATCTACAAATGCCTGGTAAGGCTCGTCCGGGCCTTGGACAATTTTAGAGAGATGTAAATGTAGCGAGCCCTTTGGTGATAAAGACTTCCAGGCCCTCACTGCAGCAGCAGCGGTCTGTGCATAAACTCCTGGGTCATAATTAATCTGATCCTGTACATTAGCAAAATTCCCCTCTCCTGTCAACATATCATGATTTCTCTCAGGAAAGCCTGCCTGGGTATTCTGCCATGCTGTGTCAAGGCAAAGCTCAAAGAACTCAGATTTCCACATTAGAAAATCGCCCCCATCCAGAGTAGCCTTACAGAGCTGTTTCCAATCGGCCGGAGTCAAATTGTTAGGTGCTAAGGCTTCAATCATGGAAACTGTGAAGGGGGCCGATGGACCATATGTGGCAACAGCGTCCCTCAGACTCTTTATGTCCTTAAAGGACAGTGCCAGGTGCTGTCTGATTCTCTGCCCCTGCTGATTCTCTACCTCAACTACCGGGAAGGTAAAGCGCCTAGCAAGGGCAGCTGCCTCAGGGTCTCCCTGCTCCTGTGCTTGCTTTACCACACGTTCCACAGCTGAAAGAGAAGTTGAAAGCGGGGGTCCAGCACAAACCCCAACAGTGCATCCACTCTGCTCCTGCCTCAACTGAAGGGAGAGGCGCTGAAGTTGCTCCTGTAAACCTTTTACAACTGTGCTCAGACATGATGGCGCCAATGGCTCAGGCGGCGCAGAGAGCTCTGTGCCTGTCCAAGAGGGACTTTTGTTTGGCACACGCTCTACAGGTGGAGGATCCTCAGCAAACTCACTTCCATCCTTTTCCTTCTCAGCCTCCTCAGAAGAGGACCACAAATCTCCTTCGCGCACTTTCTCCAGACTTTGTCTTGTCTGGGGCTCCTTCTCCTTATTTACCCTGGTTTGTAGCTGTCTCCTACTTTTAACAGACAATTTCTTACGGCGGGCTTCCACCACTGCTTGACGGGATGACCAAGCAATATTTAGCAAGCGCCAGAGAAAAAAGATGACTACAATGAAAGCAAACCATGGGAATACGTCGCAGACAGTTTCAAAAAAACTCTGCGAGGCCTTAAGCTTAGTGTCGGTGCCTAGTGACTGGAGCAGATCTCGGATTCCCTTAATTACCTGCATTTTAGAGAGTTCTTGCCCCATGATAAATTTTACTTATGCCCCTGCAAAAATTATAAAACCTGCCTCTAGATTTCCGGGGTCCCTCAGATTGTCCCTCGTGCCCCAAGACGGGGAGAAGGTCTGGGGATGAAATTAATTATGCCCCTCTAGAGTTAAATCCTAAACTTGCCTCCGGATTTCCGGGGTCCCTCAGATTGTCCCTCGTGCCCCTGAACGGGGAGAAGGTCTGGGGATGAGATTAATTTGCCCCTCCAGAGTTCCAGGGGTCCCTCAGATTGTCCCTCGTGCCCTAGCACAGGGAGAGGGTCTGGGGATTAAATCAGTTATGCCCCTGCAGAATTCCCAAATTCCGAATTCTTAATTCAAAATTCCTTAATTTCTAATTCCTTACCTTCATAGTTCCAGGGGTCCCTCGGACGTCTTTTGCGCTGTGCCATGCCCCACGTTACGGCGCCATTTGTCGCGGCTAGCTGAGCCGGCGTAGTAGGCACGGCGAATGTCCGAGCGAAAAGCACTGACACACGGAGACCATGATGATGTTACAAGTGCTGGGAGCCGACTCCTCCGGAGCCGTCCTCCACAAGCCTCTTTATTACCATATTACCTCCTCTTTCCCCCAAGCCCATCAACAGGACAATAGGACACCAATGAGTCTGCAAAGGCTAGGTGCTACTGCCTTAGGCCCGATTCCTGAGTGCTCAGCTTAAGGAATGTAAATCAGCTCCACAGCCCACAACAAGCATAGAGTGTGAAAACTGAGTTTCCTTGAGAGCTGCTTGGAAGCCTGATGGTGTGTGAAGTTAGTGAGCCAAATGGAGTTGTTCTCCCACAAGAACCACTCGGCTGATCCTTCTTCAATATGCCCTTCACCAACATGCAGTGTTTCCTTGATTGAATTAGCTCTCACACCAATATTTGCGTCTAGAGCCTTTGCATTGAGGGCTATCTGAAAACGGCTGTGGCGCTGAAGTTGCCTGTGAATGTGGAGTTGGTGGCATGTGAAACCCGCATGTGGAGCATTCGTTTGTGTGGGATGCTCTACCAGGTTCATTTCAGTCCTAGCCATACAAAGGGCACTAAGCATAGAGTGTGAAAACTGAGTTTCCTTGAGAGCTGCTTGGAAGCCTGATGGTGTGTGACGTTAGTGAGCCAAATGGAGTTGTTCTCCCACAAGAACCACTCGGCTGATCCTTCTTCAATATGCCCTTCACCAACATGCAGTGTTTTCTTGATTGAATTAGCTCTCACACCAATATTTGCGTCTAGAGCCTTTGCATTGAGGGCTATCTGAAAACGGCTGTGGCGCTGAAGTTGCCTGTGAATGTGGAGTTGGTGGCATGTGAAACCCGCATGTGGAGCATTCGTTTGTGTGGGATGCTCTACCAAGTTCATTCCTAGATAATGCACTCAAAGGGCACTAAGCATAGAGTGTGAAAACTGAGTTTCCTTGAGAGCTGCTTGGAAGCCTGATGGTGTGTGAAGTTAGTGAGCCAAATGGAGTTGTTCTCCCACAAGAACCACTCGGCTGATCCTTCTTCAATATGCCCTTCACCAACATGCAGTGTTTCCTTGATTGAATTAGCTCTCACACCAATATTTGCGTCTAGAGCCTTTGCATTGAGGGCTATCTGAAAACGGCTGTGGCGCTGAAGTTGCCTGTGAATGTGGAGGTGGTGGCATGTGAAACCCGCATGTGGAGCATTCGTTTGTGTAGGATGCTCTACCAGGTTCATTCCTAGATAATGCACTCAAAGGGCACTAAGCATAGAGTGTGAAAACTGAGTTTCCTTGAGAGCTGCTTGGAAGCCTGATGGTGTGTGAAGTTAGTGAGCCAAATGGAGTTATTCCCCCACAAGAACCACTCGGCTGATCCTTCTTCAATATGCCCTTCACCAACATGCAGTGTTTCCTTGATTGAATTAGCTCTCACACCAATATTTGCGTCTAGAGCCTTTGCATTGAGGGCTATCTGAAAACGGCTGTGGCGCTGAAGTTGCCTGTGAATGTGGAGTTGGTGGCATGTGAAACCCGCATGTGGAGCATTCGTTTGTGTGGGATGCTCTACCAAGTTCATTCCTAGATAATGCACTCAAAGGGCACTAAGCATAGAGTGTGAAAACTGAGTTTCCTTGAGAGCTGTTTGGAACCCTGATGGTGTGTGAAGTTAGTGAGCCAAATGGAGTTGTTCTCCCACGAGAACCACTCGGCTGATTCTTCTTCAATATGCCCTTCAACAACATGCAGTGTTTCCTTGATTGAATTAGCTCTCACACCAATATTTGCGTCTAGAGCCTTTGCATTGAGGGCTATCTGAAAACGGCTGTGGCGCTGAAGTTGCCTGTGAATGTGGAGTTGGTGGCATGTGAAACCCGCATGTGGAGCATTCGTTTGTGTGGGATGCTCTACCAGGTTTTTTTCATTCCTAGCCATACAAAGGGCACTAAGCATAGAGTGTGAAAACTGAGTTTCCTTGAGAGCTGCTTGGAAGCCTGATGGTGTGTGAAGTTAGTG
This sequence comes from Ochotona princeps, assembly GCF_030435755.1. NCBI lineage: Eukaryota > Metazoa > Chordata > Mammalia > Lagomorpha > Ochotonidae > Ochotona > Ochotona princeps. The sequence goes on along the minus strand of NW_026698945.1, from coordinate 12,862 downwards.
AGCCAAATGGAGTTGTTCTCCCACAAGAACCACTCGGCTGATCCTTCTTCAATATGCCCTTCACCAACATGCAGTGTTTCCTTGATTGAATTAGCTCTCACACCAATATTTGCGTCTAGAGCCTTTGCATTGAGGGCTATCTGAAAACGGCTGTGGCACTGAAGTTGCCTGTGAATGTGGAGTTGGTGGCATGTGAAACCCGCATGTGGAGCATTCGTTTGTGTGGGATGCTGACCAAGCTTCATTTCAGTCCTAGGCACACAAAGAGCACTAAGCATAGAGTGTGAAAACTGAGTTTCCTTGAGAGCTGCTTGGAAGCCTGATGGTGTGTGAAGTTAGTGAGCCAAATGGAGTTGTTCTCCCACAAGAACCACTCGGCTGATCCTTCTTCAATATGCCCTTCACCAACATGCAGTGTTTCCTTGATTGAATTAGCTCTCACACCAATATTTGCGTCTAGAGCCTTTGCATTGAGGGCTATCTGAAAACGGCTGTGGCGCTGAAGTTGCCTGTGAATGTGGAGTTGGTGGCATGTGAAACCCACATGTGGAGCATTTGTTTGTGTGCGATGCTCTACCAGGTTCATTCCTAGATAATGCACTCAAAGGGCACTAAGCATAGAGTGTGAAAACTGAGTTTCCTTGAGAGCTTCTTGGAAGCCTGATGGTGTGTGAAGTTAGTGAGCCAAATGGAGTTGTTCTCCCACAAGAACCACTCGGCTGATCCTTCTTCAATATGCCCTTCACCAACATGCAGTGTTTCCTTGATTGAATTAGCTCTCACACCAATATTTGCGTCTAGAGCCTTTGCATTGAGGGCTATCTGAAAACGGCTGTGGCGCTGAAGTTGCCTGTGAATGTGGAGTTGGTGGCATGTGAAACCCGCATGTGGAGCATTCGTTTGTGTGGGATGCTCTACCACGTTCATTTCAGTCCTAGCCATACAAAGGGCACTAAGCATAGAGTGTGAAAACTGAGTTTCCTTGAGAGCTGCTTGGAAGCCTGATGGTGTGTGAAGTTAGTGAGCCAAATGGAGTTGTTCTCCCACAAGAACCACTCGGCTGATCCTTCTTCAATATGCCCTTCACCAACATGCAGTGTTTCCTTGATTGAATTAGCTCTCACACCAATATTTGCGTCTAGAGCCTTTGCATTGAGGGCTATCTGAAAATGGCTGTGGCGCTGAAGTTGCCTGTGAATGTGGAGTTGGTGGCATGTGAAACCCGCATGTGGAGCATTCGTTTGTGTGGGATGCTCTACCAGGTTCATTCCTAGATAATGCACTCAAAGGGCACTAAGTATAGAGTGTGAAAACTGAGTTTCCTTGAGAGCTGCTTGGAAGCCTGATGGTGTGTGAAGTTAGTGAGCCAAATGGAGTTGTTCTCCCACAAGAACCACTCGGCTGATCCTTCTTCAATATGCCCTTCACCAACATGCAGTGTTTCCTTGATTGAATTAGCTCTCACACCAATATTTGCGTCTAGAGCCTTTGCATTGAGGGCTATCTGAAAACGGCTGTGGCGCTGAAGTTGCCTGTGAATGTGGAGTTGGTGGCATGTGAAACCCGCATGTATAGCATTCGTTTGTGTGGGATGCTGACCAAGCTTCATTTCAGTCCTAGGCACACAAAGAGCACTAAGCATAGAGTGTGAAAACTGAGTTTCCTTGAGAGCTGCTTGGAAGCCTGATGGTGTGTGAAGTTAGTGAGCCAAATGGAGTTGTTCTCCCACAAGAACCACTCGGCTGATCCTTCTTCAATATGCCCTTCACCAACATGCAGTGTTTCCTTGATTGAATTAGCTCTCACACCAATATTTGCGTCTAGAGCCTTTGCATTGAGGGCTATCTGAAAACGGCTGTGGCGCTGAAGTTGCTTGTGAATGTGGAGTTGGTGGCATGTGAAACCCACATGTGGAGCATTCGTTTGTGTGCGATGCTCTACCAGGTTCATTCCTAGATAATGCACTCAAAGGGCACTGAGCATAGAGTGTGAAAACTGAGTTTCCTTGAGAGCTGCTTGGAAGCCTGATGGTGTGTGAAGTTAGTGAGCCAAATGGAGTTGTTCTCCCACAAGAACCACTCGGCTGATCCTTCTTCAATATGCCCTTCACCAACATGCAGTGTTTCCTTGATTGAATTAGCTCTCACACCAATATTTGCGTCTAGAGCCTTTGCATTGAGGGCTATCTGAAAACGGCTGTGGCGCTGAAGTTGCCTGTGAATGTGGAGTTGGTGGCATGTGAAACCCGCATGTGGAGCATTCGTTTGTGTGGGATGCTGACCAAGCTTCACTTCAGTCCTAGGCACACAAAGAGCACTAAGCATACAGTGTGAAAACTGAGTTTCCTTGAGAGCTGTTTGGAAGCCTGATGGTGTGTGAAGTTAGTGTGCCAAATGGAGTTGTTCTCCCACAAGAACCACTCGGCTGATCCTTCTTCAATATGCCCTTCACCAACATGCAGTGTTTCCTTGATTGAATTAGCTCTCACACCAATATTTGCGTCTAGAGCCTTTGCATTGAGGGCTATCTGAAAACGGCTGTGGCGCTGAAGTTGCCTGTGAATGTGGAGTTGGTGGCATGTGAAACCCGCATGTATAGCATTCGTTTGTGTGGGATGCTGACCAAGCTTCATTTCAGTCCTAGGCACACAAAGAGCACTAAGCATAGAGTGTGAAAACTGAGTTTCCTTGAGAGCTGTTTGGAAGCCTGATGGTGTGTGAAGTTAGTGAGCTAAATGGAGTTGTTCTCCCACAAGAACCACTCGGCTGATCCTTCTTCAATATGCCCTTCACCAACATGCAGTGTTTCCTTGATTGAATTAGCTCTCACACCAATATTTGCGTCTAGAGCCTTTGCATTGAGGGCTATCTGAAAACGGCTGTGGCGCTGAAGTTGCCTGTGAATGTGGAGTTGGTGGCATGTGAAGCCCGCATGTGGAGCATTCGTTTGTGTGGGATGCTCTACCAGGTTCATTCCTAGAAAATGCACTCAAAGGGCACTAAGCATAGAGTGTGAAAACTGAGTTTCCTTGAGAGCTGCTGGGAAGCCTGATGGTGTGTTAAGTTAGTGAGCCAAATGGAGTTGTTCTCCCACAAGAACCACTCGGCTGATCCTTCTTCAATATGCCCTTCACCAACATGCAGTGTTTCCTTGATTGAATTAGCTCTCACACCAATATTTGCGTCTAGAGCCTTTGCATTGAGGGCTATCTGAAAACGGCTGTGGCGCTGAAGTTGCCTGTGAATGTGGAGTTGGTGGCGTGTGAAACCCGCATGTGGAGCATTCGTTTGTGTGGGATGCTCTACCAGGTTCATTCCTAGATAATGCACTCAAAGGGCACTAAGCATAGAGTGTGAAAACTGAGTTTCCTTGAGAGCTGCTTGGAAGCCTGATGGTGTGTGAAGTTAGTGAGCCAAATGGAGTTGTTCTCCCACAAGAACCACTCGGCTGATCCTTCTTCAATATGCCCTTCACCAACATGCAGTGTTTCCTTGATTGAATTAGCTCTCACACCAATATTTGCGTCTAGAGCCTTTGCATTGAGGGCTATCTGAAAACGGCTGTGGCGTTGAAGTTGCCTGTGAATGTGGAGTTGGTGGCATGTGAAACCCGCATGTGGAGCATTCGTTTGTGTGGGATGCTCTACCAGGTTCATTCCTTGATAATGCACTCAAAGGGCACTAAGCATAGAGTGTGAAAACTGAGTTTCCTTGAGAGCTGTTTGGAAGCCTGATGATGTGTGAAGTTAGTGAGCCAAATGGAGTTGTTCTCCCACAAGAACCACTCGGCTGATCCTTCTTCAATATGCCCTTCATCAACATGCAGTGTTTCTTTGATTGAATTAGCTCTCACACCAATATTTGCGTCTAGAGCCTTTGCATTGAGGGCTATCTGAAAACGGCTGTGGCGCTGAAGTTGCAAGTGAATGTGGAGTTGGTGGCATGTGAAACTCGCATGTGGAGCATTCGTTTGTGTGGAATGCTCTACCAGGTTCATTTCAGTGCTAGCCATACAAAGGGCACTAAGCATAGAGTGTGAAACCTGAGTTTCCTTGAGAGCTGCTTGGAAGCCTGATGGTGTGTGAAGTTAGTGAGCCAAATGGAGTTGTTCTCCCACAAGAACCACTCGGCTGATCCTTCTTCAATATGCCCTTCAGCAACATGCAGTGTTTCCTTGATTGCATTAGCTCTCACACCAATATTTGCGTCTAGAGCCTTTGCATTGAGGGCTATCTGAAAACGGCTGTGGCGCTGAAGTTGCCTGTGAATGTGGAGTTGGTGGCATGTGAAACCCGCATGTGGTGCATTCGTTTATGTGTGGGATGCTCTCCAAGCTTCATTTCAGTACTAGGCACTCAAAGGGCACTAAGCATAGAGTGTGAAAACTGAGTTTCCTTGAGAGCTGTTTGGAAGCCTGATGATGTGTGAAGTTAGTGAGCCAAATGGAGTTGTTCTCCCACAAGAACCACTCGGCTGATCCTTCTTCAATATGCCCTTCACCAACATGCAGTGTTTCCTTGATTGAATTAGCTCTCACATCAATATTTGCGTCTAGAGCCTTTGCATTGAGGGCTATCTGAAAACGGCTGTGGCGCTGAAGTTGCAAGTGAATGTGGAGTTGGTGGCATGTGAAACCCGCATGTGGAGCATTCGTTTGTGTGGGATGCTCTACCAGGTTCATTCCTAGATAATGCACTCAAAGGGCACTGAGCATAGAGTGTGAAAACTGAGTTTCCTTGAGAGCTGCTTGGAAGCCTGATGGTGTGTGAAGTTAGTGAGCCAAATGGAGTTGTTCTCCCACAAGAACCACTCGGCTGATCCTTCTTCAATATGCCCTTCACCAACATGCAGTGTTTCCTTGATTGAATTAGCTCTCACACCAATATTTGCGTCTAGAGCCTTTGCATTGAGGGCTATCTGAAAACGGCTGTGGCGCTGAAGTTGCCTGTGAATGTGGAGTTGGTGGCATGTGAAACCCGCATGTGGAGCATTCGTTTGTGTGGGATGCTCTACCAGGTTCATTTCAGTCCTAGCCATACAAAGGGCACTAAGCATTGTCGCGGCTAGCTGAGCCGGCGTAGTAGGCACGGCGAATGTCCGAGCGAAAAGCACCGACACACGGAGACCATTATGATGTTACAAGTGCTGGGAGCCGACTCCTCCGGAGCCGTCCTCCACAAGCCTCTTTATTACCATATTACCTCCTCTTTCCCCCAAGCCCATCAACAGGACAATAGGACACCAATGAGTCTGCAAAGGCTAGGTGCTACTGCCTTAGGCCCGATTCCTGAGTGCTCAACTTAAGGAATGTAAATCAGCTCCACAGCCCACAACATATTCCCCCTTCTGTATTAAAGCAGACTTGAATGCGCCTGTCTTAGGTTGTGGACTCTCAGGTTATCAGCCTTACCCGTCATCGGGAACCTCCGTAGCATGACGGAGACCCTGTCCTAGGTTGGTCAGTTCCCGGTCCATCTTACCCGTCACTGGCTGCCATTCAACGCCTTGTCTGCTGCAGCTGCTCAACCATACTTGGGGAGGCTGGTAACCCTGTTCCAAGGCTGGGAGTGAATATCAGCTCAGTAGCAAAGAGCAAACAGCAGTTTTCGGGCTTGGGAAAACAAAGCACTTCACAGGTGAAACATACATTAAAGGCACAATGGGAGGCAAGAGGCCATGATCTTAGGAGTAACTTAGCTCGTAACAATGAGCAGACAGCAGTTCCCAGGCTTGGGAAAACAATTAGCACTTGCACAGATGATAAAACAGAAATGCATACAATACAACAGAAAGGCATACGATGGGGTACAGGAGGCCTAGACCAAATCTAACAGCATTTGCTATTTCTTTTCCAACAAATCAACCCATAGTCCAGCATAGTCCAGTATGCCCACCCGCTCATGTTCATCAGTAAAGTCCTGTTGTTCCATAACTCTGGCAGTCTGTTCTGCAACCTTGTTCACTGTCACCACGGTAGCTGGCGGTGGCGGCTGTTGATGTACTGGCTATGATGGTCGCCGTTATGCCAAAGTCTCTTTTATTCTTATCAGGCCAACATAGGCCTCTCCATCAGTCCCAACAGGCACAGGCGGGATTCAGGGCAGCTGCAGGATAACAGCAGAATCGCAATAGCCATTCCAGCATGCTGTCAGGGTGCACTGGAACTTGGTGTCATTCCTTTCAGAGGCATCTCCTGTGCTTAAGAGAGAAGCATAGGGATAACACAAGCAAACACAAGCTTCAAATTCAAGAGCTAAGGTTCACTCACAAGAGCGAGTCCTCAGGTTCAGAGGAAAGAAGAAACTAATCCTCTGCCATAGTGGCGGGAGGAGAAACAAGAGAGAAAAACCCGTAAAGTTTCCTCTCAAAGATGTTTCTCCAAAAACAAAGAAAATTCCTGGTATCCAAGGTACCTGGCCTAGAGACAAAAGGCCAGAAAGGTGTCACTGCCCAACTTCCTTGGTCCCTTTCAAATGATAAAGAGGCCAGTCTGAAACCCTCCTCCTTGCCAATGCCTGGAGAAGTGGGCTGAGGCTTCAGGTGGGGAATAGAAATGCAAATGTCACCCTTGTCTGTTGGGGAAGTAAGTACCTGTTAAGATAAGCATTTGTCCTGGGAGAGACATGCTCTGGTGACTCCAAGACAAGGTGGGGAAAATATAAACCTAACAAAAGGAGTTTCAAATCAAAGCACGGATGGGTAATAGCAAGGCTCAATACTTCCTCCCCCATCCCACATAGCTCTCAGAGAACAAAGTCCAAAGCCACTGATAAACTTCGGCTTTGCCAACAGTCAGGGAACACGCTGAAGAACAGCGACAAAATACTGATATACTTATGTTAAATATAAAGGCCTAATATACTTGCTTGTCCCGTTGATCTTCCGACTCAAATGCCATCATCTTGTCCAGTATCCGAGCTCTCATAAGACTCTGCAGCAGAAGCTTGCCGGACAAGCCTCTCAGGAATCCACCTCGGACCATTTTCATTTTCTGGGAAAACACAAACTGATCCTCGCCCCCAAATGAGGACGGGATCTGGGCCTAGCCACTTACCAGTCAAGGGGTCCTTCCACATAACATAACCTTTCTGCTTCTGAGACGGATTCCAATGACGATCTGCAGCAGACCGTCCTTCAGCATCCAATGTTAGAAAATTTAAAATAAATAATACAAGATTCAAATGATCTCGGGGAGTGCTATATTCCCCCTTTTTGGTTTTAATAAGGTAATCCTTAATAGTACGGTTGGCACGTTCCACAATACCTTGTCCTTGAGGATTATAAGGAATACCTGTAATTAATTGTATATGGTGGGAGGCAGCAAAATCACGAAACTTGCTGCTAGTATAGCAAGGACCATTATCAGTTTTGATAACTTTAGGAGTTCCCAAGATGGAAAAACATGCATAGCAATGGGCTAGAGTATGTCTGACTTGTTCTCCTGTCTGAGGAGTAGCTAAAATAAATCCAGAACAAGTATCGATAGTGACATGCACATACTTTAGTGTCCCAAACTCTGGGATGTGTGTCACGTCCATTTGCCAGACATGATTGGGCAACAGTCCTCTGGGATTTACACCATAACGAGGAACAGGTAAAAATTGAGGGCACACTGAGCATTGCTTCACGATGGTTCTGGCTTGTTCCTTAGTCAGACCAAAGCGCAAACGAAGCGTGTTAGAATTCAAGTGAAATCTAGCATGTGCCTTTTGAGCTTCTTCAAGAGCTGAGGCTACCAATTTGGTGGCTGAATCTGCAGCCGCATTTCCTGATGTCAAGGGCCCAGGTAAACCTGTATGGGCTCGAATATGAGTCACAAAGAATTTATCTTTGCGGGCCCAAATACAGGCCTGAATTTTAGCAAATAGAGATGCTGCTGTGGAGTGGGAAGAAATTTGGCCCGCAGTCTCCAGCACAGGAAGGGAATGGGCAACATATCCACTATCAGAATACAAATTAAAGGGCTGCATGGAAAATGTTTGAAAGACGGCAAGAACGGCCACCAATTCTACAACCTGTGCAGAGACAAAAGATGTGGGGATGGTGGTAACCTGGCCATCTACTACAAAAGCTGCCTGACCGTTTGACGACCCATCAGTGAAAACAGTTAAAGCTTCTGGCAATGGTTGAAGAGAGGTTACAAGTGGAAAAACAACAGGATGCAAAATAAAAAACTGTACAATGGGGTCCTTGGGATAGTGGTTGTCAAAATTAACATTTAAAGTACTCAAAAGTATTGACCAGGTCTCTTCCATATTCTGCAACCACAAAAGCTGCTTCTGAGTGTATGGAACAATAATGGTATCTGGGACCTTCCCAAAATGTCTTAGGCTGCTTTTAGTGGCCTTTTGTATCAACTCTGCTATGGCCAAATAGTAAGGCACAATTGTCTTAGCAGGAGAGACATGCAAATGTTCCCACAAAATAGGTCCCTGCTGATAAAATACCCCTGTAGGTGTATATGAGGATGCTATAACAATAAATAAAAGTGGAGTACTGTAATCAATCCTGGTCAAATGGGATTGTTCAATCGCTATCTCAACTTTGCGTAGGGCTTGAAGTCCCTCCATAGTCATTACCCTAGGGGATGTTGGAGAGGAGTCACCTTTTAAGATGTCAAACAAAGGTTTCAAATCTGCATTAGTAAGTTTCAAACTGGGCCTCATCCAATTTATATCCCCTAACAATTTCTGAAAATCATTAAGAGTTAGCAGCTTTTCTGTGGCTATGGAAATTTTTTGGGGTTTAACACAATTCTGAAAAAGTTGAAATCCCAAATAATTAAATGGAGAAACAAGTTGTATTTTATCTGGGGCTATAGCTAATCCTGCCTTTTCTAACTCTTGCTGTAACTTACACAAACAGGATTGCAACACCTGAGTAGACAGAGCTGCCAGCAAAATATCATCCATATAATGAACGATCATAACAGAGGGAAAGCTGGCGCGCACCGGTTTTAAGGAGGCAGCCACATAAATCTGACACATAGTAGGACTATTAGCCATTCCTTGGGGTAAAAATTTCCATTGGTAACGTTCAAATGGTTCTTGCAAATTAACAGAAGGCACACTGAAAGCAAAACGAGGTGAATCTTCTGGATGAAGAGGAATGGAAAAAAAAACAATCCTTTAAATCAATCACAACAATATTAAAATCTTTTGGAATGGCAGAAGGCAGTGGTAATCCTGGCTGCTGTGATCCCATTATCTCCATGGTAGCATTCACTGCTCTGAGATCCTGTAAAAGTCTCCACTTCCCTGATTTCTTTTTAATCACAAAAATAGGTGTATTCCAAGGTGAAGTGGAAGGGACAATATGTCCAGCAGCTAGCTGTTCTTGAACTATTTCCTTAACGGCGGCTATTTTTTCTGTAGAAAGGGGCCATTGGTCAATCCAAACGGGTTGAGAACTTTTCCATGTAATCTTCTGTGGAGTAACCTCAGCCGCCATCACAATGGCCCCTAGGGAAAATGCCCTAGCCCTTTCTTTATCCTTCTTATGTTCCACGGAGATAGGTTGAGTAATTCCTTGCAGCTTTCTTCCTATACCTTTTCCAGGAATGTAGCCGTACCTCTCCATCTGCTGCATAGCTAATTCCTGACCAGATACTAATACTGCTCCCATTTGTTGCAAAACATCTCTCCCCCACAAATTAACTGGCAGACCTGGTACTACATAGGGGGTAACATGGCCACCATTTCCTTCCTTATCCCTCCAGGCTAGAGGCCTGGAGCTAGCAAGGGGGCTTTGGGTAATCCCCAAACCTTGTAAAGTGGTCATGGTGGGTGTAACAGGCCAACCTGGGGGCCAATATTTCTGTGAAATAAGAGTGGTGTCGGCACCAGTGTCTAGAAGCCCAGTAAATTTCTTTCCTTCTATACTCAACTCCAAAGTAGGGCGGCTTGCCATATCAGCAACCCAATAAACAGAGGCTTCACCACTGGAACCAAACCCTGCTTTCTTCTGTCCAAGCCTGCAAGCATTATCTGACTTCACTGTGGGGAGCAGCACTAACTGTGCTATTCGTGCCCCTTGGGGCAACACTGCAACCCCAGCATGAACACTGGCTAAAACTTTAATTTCCCCTATATAGTCTGCATCAATCACTCCTGGGGTAATATGAACTCCTTTCAAGGCTGTGCTGCTACATCCCAGCAGAAGCCCTACAGTGTCAGGGGGTAGTGGTCCATAAATTCCTGTAGGAATAGCCTGTACCCCCATTTGGGGTGTCAATACTATGTAGGAGGTGGTATGGAGGTCCCATCCTCCACTGCCTGTGCTCCCTCGGGCAAGGTCATGAATGACCTTTGTCCCTGAGGAACAAACTGAATCGCTGCCCCGTACATTGGTGCTTGCGGGGCCCGGAGCTGGCCCCTGCTCCCGTTTCCCGGCACAGATGGCTGCCTGGAGATGACTGTCTTGGACCTGCATTCATTTGCCCAATGTTTTCCACGTTGGCATCGAGGGCAAACTCCTGGGGACTGCCTGTTCATATTAGCAGCCTGTGCACAACCTTGGAGTGGGCAGTTCCGGCGGATATGCCCTAGCCGGCCACATTTAAAACATCCTATTTTTGGGCGAGCTCCTGAGCCCACGGTTTTGCCACCACGCAATGCCTCTGCAATGGCTGCACCCATTATCTGTCCTTTCCCAATGTCCTTACAAAGTTTAAGATACGTGTTAAGGGGCTCACGCTTCCAAGGTCTAATTGCTTCCTGACACCATTTGTTGGCATTTTCATATGCTAGTTGCTTTACAAAAGGCATGGCTTGATCTGCATCACCAAATACCCTATCTGCAGTTACCAGTAGGCGATCTACAAATGCCTGGTAAGGCTCGTCCGGGCCTTGGACAATTTTAGAGAGATGTAAATGTAGCGAGCCCTTTGGTGATAAAGACTTCCAGGCCCTCACTGCAGCAGCAGCGGTCTGTGCATAAACTCCTGGGTCATAATTAATCTGATCCTGTACATTAGCAAAATTCCCCTCTCCTGTCAACATATCATGATTTCTCTCAGGAAAGCCTGCCTGGGTATTCTGCCATGCTGTGTCAAGGCAAAGCTCAAAGAACTCAGATTTCCACATTAGAAAATCGCCCCCATCCAGAGTAGCCTTACAGAGCTGTTTCCAATCGGCCGGAGTCAAATTGTTAGGTGCTAAGGCTTCAATCATGGAAACTGTGAAGGGGGCCGATGGACCATATGTGGCAACAGCGTCCCTCAGACTCTTTATGTCCTTAAAGGACAGTGCCAGGTGCTGTCTGATTCTCTGCCCCTGCTGATTCTCTACCTCAACTACCGGGAAGGTAAAGCGCCTAGCAAGGGCAGCTGCCTCAGGGTCTCCCTGCTCCTGTGCTTGCTTTACCACACGTTCCACAGCTGAAAGAGAAGTTGAAAGCGGGGGTCCAGCACAAACCCCAACAGTGCATCCACTCTGCTCCTGCCTCAACTGAAGGGAGAGGCGCTGAAGTTGCTCCTGTAAACCTTTTACAACTGTGCTCAGACATGATGGCGCCAATGGCTCAGGCGGCACAGAGAGCTCTGTGCCTGTCCAAGAGGGACTTTTGTTTGGCACACGCTCTACAGGTGGAGGATCCTCAGCAAACTCACTTCCATCCTTTTCCTTCTCAGCCTCCTCAGAAGAGGACCACAAATCTCCTTCGCGCACTTTCTCCAGACTTTGTCTTGTCTGGGGCTCCTTCTCCTTATTTACCCTGGTTTGTAGCTGTCTCCTACTTTTAACAGACAATTTCTTACGGCGGGCTTCCACCACTGCTTGACGGGATGACCAAGCAATATTTAGCAAGCGCCAGAGAAAAAAGATGACTACAATGAAAGCAAACCATGGGAATACGTCGCAGACAGTTTCAAAAAAACTCTGCGAGGCCTTAAGCTTAGTGTCGGTGCCTAGTGACTGGAGCAGATCTCGGATTCCCTTAATTACCTGCATTTTAGAGAGTTCTTGCCCCATGATAAATTTTACTTATGCCCCTGCAAAAATTATAAAACCTGCCTCTAGATTTCCGGGGTCCCTCAGATTGTCCCTCGTGCCCCAAGACGGGGAGAAGGTCTGGGGATGAAATTAATTATGCCCCTCTAGAGTTAAATCCTAAACTTGCCTCCGGATTTCCGGGGTCCCTCAGATTGTCCCTCGTGCCCCTGAACGGGGAGAAGGTCTGGGGATGAGATTAATTTGCCCCTCCAGAGTTCCAGGGGTCCCTCAGATTGTCCCTCGTGCCCTAGCACAGGGAGAGGGTCTGGGGATTAAATCAGTTACGCCCCTGCAGAATTCCCAAATTCCGAATTCTTAATTCAAAATTCCTTAATTTCTAATTCCTTACCTTCATAGTTCCAGGGGTCCCTCGGACGTCTTTTGCGCTGTGCCATGCCCCACGTTACGGCGCCATTTGTCGCGGCTAGCTGAGCCGGCGTAGTAGGCACGGCGAATGTCCGAGCGAAAAGCACTGACACACGGAGACCATGATGATGTTACAAGTGCTGGGAGCCGACTCCTCCGGAGCCGTCCTCCACAAGCCTCTTTATTACCATATTACCTCCTCTTTCCCCCAAGCCCATCAACAGGACAATAGGACACCAATGAGCCTGCAAAGGCTAGGTGCTACTGCCTTAGGCCCGATTCCTGAGTGCTCAGCTTAAGGAATGTAAATCAGCTCCACAGCCCACAACAAGCATAGAGTGTGAAAACTGAGTTTCCTTGAGAGCTGCTTGGAAGCCTGATGGTGTGTGAAGTTAGTGAGCTAAATGGAGTTGTTCTCCCACAAGAACCACTCGGCTGATCCTTCTTCAATATGCCCTTCACCAACATGCAGTGTTTCCTTGATTGAATTAGCTCTCACACCAATAT